>NC_142186.1:36521360-36626360 GCF_026936395.1 Plectropomus leopardus | reverse complement strand
AGCCTCAACCTGAGGTCCATTTTCTTGTTCTGGAGCTTTTGACAGAACCACATGGTCCTCATCAGTCGATGGGATTAGCGCTTTTGTTTTTGAAATGTAGCTGTTCAAACTTTTCATTGTTTGAAGCATGTTTAGGACTTCTTGTACTTGTTGAACTCAGCTGTTTGACCATAGAAACATCATTGGACAGAATGATTTTAACTCAAGATCCTCGTAGTTACTTGTTCTGGAGCTTTTGACCAAATCGCATGGTCTTTATCAGCAATTGTAGTTGTTCAAACTTTTCATTATTTTGAGCAGGTTTAGGGATTCTTGTTCACATTGAACTCGACAGTTAGACCTTAGAAACAGCATCCCACAGAACAAACTCAACTCAAGGTCCATGTGGTTATTTGTTCTGGAGCTTTTGAGTATATCAGGCAGTCCTCTCGGTTATTTTAAGGACACATTGATGACCTGCCCCAAATTATGGAAAGTCAGGCCATCTTAGGGCTCCATGACCACTAAGCAAACTGAATCTACTGATGAAAACTGTGTGATAGTCAAAAGCTCAACAACACACAAAGAAAGTAAGTGGACCTTGAGTTGAGATTGTTTCAGACGGTAAAAACTGAAGTCTTGATGACTTTAGATGTTTCTGCCCAGAGTGTGATTATAGATATTTGAAGGTTTTTATCAGTTTGTGTTGTAGCGGTCGTCTCGGACTCACCCGCCTCCTCTCTGTCCGTCAGGCCTCCACCTCCTCCTCAGACGGGATGCTGACTCTGGATCTGATCCAGGAGGAGGACGCTCCTGTTTCTCAGGGAGCCGACAGCTGCGACAGATTCAGGGTGGACTTGGACAAATCTCTGTCCCACCTCGGCCCGGACTGTCCGAGGTCCAAAACTGACGGTGCTCTTTCTGCCAAGACTGCAGAGGCTTCTGGGAAATCCCAGAGTCTTCCCCGTGAGGTGGCGGTGGTGTGGGAGCACACGGGTCAAACCCCACAGTCTGGAAAACGCCTGACGACGGCGGAGAAAAACCGCTGCGCCTCCATGGACGAGATCCTGACGCACTCAGAGACTAAAGCTGCTAAGAACAAGACGGCGGCGACGGCGACCCGTTCTCCGACCGCGATGATGAACGGCACAGCAGCGCCGATCGGCCAACTGCAGGAGCTCATCAGCCAGAAGCTTGACAAGACAGAGCGGCTGCTGACGGAGGTGCGAGGGGAGGCTGAGGGGGAGGCCGGGGAGCGGGGGAAGATGAAGGGGAAAGAGTCAACCGAAGGAGCGCGAGCTGAAGCCGAGAGACTCCTGAAGGAGGCGTCGGCGGCCTGGAGCCAGGCCCGGGAAGTGCTGGAGGAGGTGAAGGAGCTGAGGGCGTTGTACAGACAACTGGACTCCTCCTCCCCCCTCACCCCCTCCAACAGCACCAAACTGAACCCAGACCGCAAAAGCCTGATGTGAGCTGCATGGTACTGACTCGTTCTGGTACAAACCGGTTCAGACCGGTCCGGTCCAGGTGAAACCACGTAACGGAGCGAGGCTTCTGTTTCTGTTTGTTGGACTTCAGACGAAGCTGCTGAGAACTGGATCAACCACTTTTAAGTTATTTGGACAAATTCAGGTTTTGATTGTCAGCTGTCAGGAGGAGCCAGGACCGTCCTGCTGACGGGTACGGCTCAGTGCTCAGGTGCACATCGCCTCTTCACAAAAAATCGTACTTTCAAAAACTGTGTGTAGCACAAATTTAACTTAAGTCTCATCTTTCAGAAACACCTTTAAAGAGTAACTAAACCACAAACCGCTTTTTTCACTTGAAAAGCAATAAATTTGATTTAGGTTTAACTCGTCATTTGAGTTTAAAGCTACATCCGCATTACTCAGTTTGAATTTAGGACGCATCAATATTGCTACGTTATGGCCGGGCATCTTTTCTAATCAGGCGTTTCAGCAGCTTTAAAAGAGAGCAGTTTGGAAAGGCTGCTGTCCTAATTTTATCTTTAAAACCCAAAACCCGCAGACATCTGTGATCACTTTCTAATTGGTTATAAGCCAAGATGTGTTACACCGGCTTACGCTTGCACAGTGTACCTGAATGGTCATGAGGCTTTTAAAGCGTGTTGGTATGGATGGAGATTAGAGCTGCAACGATGCAAAAAGTTGCTCATAACAACAGGGAAAGATTTTAAGACTCCGTCTAGTAATATGTATGTAGCCTATGTCTAAGTATTAAAATTCGTCATTTGTGTTATAAATATGCACAATGTTTTGCTTGTAAGGGTTGAAATATGGCTATTGCAATTGATTTTTTTCTCTTTGCTGATCCAATCCTGGTATCAAGGACTGCTGCCGACCAACCCATCACTTTTTTGTGTGTGTGGGGTACAGGGAGGTGCTGTGGATCAAGAGGCGGCACAGTGTCTTATCCCAGCCCTGCCCATTTTTGATATCTTTTTCACACTCAAGGGAGGAGGTCCTTAAACCAAAAGTTGGGGGTTTAGTTACTCTTTAAATACTTTTCCAGACTTTGAAAATCTCTCTAAATTCTCCTTTTTGTTGCACAGACACTTGAGGTACCTTTAAAGAAATCTGACGGCTCTCGTCAAAGGGAAAGAAAACGTGCCAAGATGAGAGTTCAGAGACGAGGAAAGACCATCACTTTGGATGCTTTTTATTTCACTTTATGAATATTTATGTTGGAGATTTGTTGTTACGTTGATAGTTTATGCAGCCGGACATGAAAAGGAAACAGTTAACGGTACGAATGCAGGGTAAATACTGAATGAAGGAGGATGTCTTGAATGCTGGGGGGGTCAGAGGTCAGGAGGTGGTCGACTCTAAATGTGACGGTAGATGAGCAGAAGTCCGATCAGCTTCAGGTTTTGATATTTTACGTCGTATGAACTATTTTGTTCAAACCTTAAAACCCACGTAGCTCAAGTCCTCCTCCATTTGGATTCAGAGGAACCAGTGGCTGTCTGTTCTGTTTTTGATCAGGTCTACCCTGAGACTGGGACACAAGTCCTTTGGGATCAGGTACAAGTTTTACGATCCTTGAAAACCTCCAGACGAGGAGAAATTGATACTATGCACCAAACCATCTGGAGCCACCTCGGACTCTTCTTCCTCTTTCTGAATGTGAATTTTTCGGAGACTCTGGAGGCTGCAGGAGACGCCAGCAGCTCTCCAGTCTCAGCTGGAACCTCACTGTCTCCGGTGGAAATGTTGGACAAAAACAGGACAGATTTATTCTCCACTATGTTTGAATCTAATCCCACAATCCTTAAAACACCTGAAACAAACTTGAGTAGACTCAACAAGACCAGATCCCAGAGTCTGATTGTTCGTCTCTTCAGGTCAGGACCAGCTGCACTTTGAATGAGCAGAAAACAAACATATAAAAACAAAATCTAGAAGTCGATCTAAAGCTGTGATTATTTTATAAGATGAATTAACCCTCCTGTTGTGTTCAGCTTTGAGGAACAGCAATAATGATCCTGGTTCAAATAAACTCGGTCCATGTTTAACCATCTGAAGGTCGTCTATAGTTTCTCCAAAAATATTATTTTAGGCTCAGTAAATATAAAATGTATTAATAATTAGTCTAATAAAGTTTTCTCCTCTTTCAGTTCAGGATTTACTGATGAGATTTTTTTTTCTATTAAATAATTTTTAAACACTTTTTTTATGTTTTGGAAATAGGTTCTGTTCAGGGGCGTCGATTCATTTAAACAAAACGTCTTGTGTTAGGTGTCACATTCACCATTTCAATTCAAATTTACACCTTAAACCTTAACTTTAAATTTAGGTTTTACACAAAGTTTTTACAACAGGAAACCTAAACAAATAGGAAGGAACATTTTGTTAATGTCTGTGTGGTTTTTTGCTCCAAAAGTTATTAGAAATATTTTTTCTGTATTTTTAAACTTTGAAACAGGAAAATTTAAACCACTACAACAACATAACCGGAGGGATAAAGAGAAAACAATTTCTAACCAAAAGGTCATTTTATTTCTCACATTTAATGCAAAGTTTTCTTTTTAAGATAGAAATCAGTGTCCTAAAGTCCTGATCCTGTTGAGAAGAACGATGAAACTCACGGGAGATAAAATGAGACTGGATGTGATGAACTGGACCTGAAGACGGATCGTTGTTTTACCTCCCAGTGAAGAGACGTCTGTCCTGCTCAGAGACACTTCAGCAGGTCACACCAGCATCGACCTCCTGTGGACTTAAAAACAATCAGTTTGACTGAGAAAACTTTATTTTTATAGACGACGTTCAGACTTTTGTACCGTTTAAGCTTCAGTTCAGGTGGTGTGTGTGTGTGTGTGTGTGTGTGTGTGTGTGTGTGTGTGTGTGTGTGTGTGTGTGTGTGTGTGTGTGTGTGTGTCGGAGGATGAAGTGTGATGGGAGCAACAAAAAGTGACGTCACATCAAAACCAGATTATTTAAAAACATCATGTTTCATGGATTTGGATTCAACATAAAAACTCATAAAACTGATTTTTTAAATAAAGGAATATTCCAACATTTTGGCCAGAAAATTGTTTTTAAAGTCTGTAAACTGAATAAAGTTCAGCACTGGTTTCATTAAATTGTCACTAATCTGCTGTTTAAGTTTCCCTGTGAAGTTTGTTTACAAGAAAACTCCACGGAGCAGCTTTAACACCGGTAATCACCGTGGACACAAAGGGTTAATGTGTGGAGGACGTTAATAATTCGATGATTTGTTTTCAGTCACGTCAGACTGAGCAGCTCTTCGGTCAGAACGGTGGATTATTCCTTTAATGATCTCACCGTGTCCTGTTCCCGTTTGTCTCTGTGGCACCGAGCAGCAGCTGGAGTCTTAAACCCAGAGGGGATGATGGGAAATGTAGTCTGTGAATCCTGATCAGTTCATGCGCTAAAATAAAACTTGAAAACTGAACCTGGATCAGCGGTCTCATTAAACTGCTAACGAGGTATCCTGCAGGTTTTTATTAGACCTCTGACACCGTGTGTGTGTTGCTAGGCAACCGGCTGTCCTGAACAACAGCTCACATCTTCACACCTGCAGACGGAGACGCCGGTGTTAAAGGATCAGTCTGCTGCTTTTGTACGTTATGTTAGTCTGTCTGACTCCCTGTCTGTCTCTCAGCTCTGAGGACGGACATCTGTCCAACAGGATGCTTTCTACTCAGCGGACACTTATTAGGAACACCTGTTCAGCTGCTCGTTAACGCCAAATCTAATCAGCCAATCACATGGCAGCAACTCGATGAAAGCTTCTCAGATTTCAAGACATGTCTTTTTTTTTATTATTTTAAGACGTTTCCAGGATTTTCGGACATTTCTAAAATTTCAGGACGTTTCTCAGATTTTACGGTGTGTCCAGGATTTTAGGAAATTCCTAGAATTTCATTAAATATCTTGGTTTTTAGGAAATTTCTGGGATTTTAGGACGTTGTTTGGATTTGAGAACAGTTATGGGATTTCAGGACATTTCTAGGTTTTTTAGGACATTTCTAAAATTTCAGGACAGTTATAAGATTTCAGGACGTTCTAGGATTTTAGGGCATTTCTAGGATTTTGGGACATTAGGGACTTATCGAGGACCTCTGTCGGGGGTTTGGGGGATCCTCCTCAAGTACCTTTTCTGATCAGAAAGCTCTATGTTGATGCTGTTTTCTGCACTCTGACACTTTACGGAGACCGAAAGTACAAAAACTACTCACACTGTGAATCACTTTATTGGTTCTCAGGGTCTCAGGGCCAGATTTGGCCAGATTTGGCCAGATTTGGCCCGCGGGCCGTGAGTTGAGTATCGCTGTTATAAAGTGTGGAGCTGCAGGTGGTTGTGAGTTTTCGAAAGAGTTCGTGTTTCAGTGATCGTATGAAGAACCTGTCATCAGGTCGCTGTTTTGCTTCCCATGCAAACATGATGCAAACTCTCTGCTTTACATTTAACATGTTTCCATGGCGACGAGCAGCAGCGAGACGATGCTCTGCTTTCGGATGAGTGTGTACAGGTGGAGGGGGCGGAGCCTCAACACCTGAGGGACGCAGCACAGTGCTGCAGTGAATGAATGACTCAGCGTTTCTCTGATTTGTTTGTCAGGTGAAGTCAAATCAAAGCAAAGTTATTGAAATAGACACACACACACACACACACACACACACACACACAGACACACACAGACACACACACGGACAAAGACAAAGACAGACACACACACACAGACAGACACACACACACAGACACAGATATACACACACACACACACGGACAAAGACACACACACACACACACACACACACACACACACGGACAAAGACAAAGACAGACACACACACACACACACACGGACAAAGACAAAGACAGACACACACACACACAAAGACACACACAGACACACACACACGGACAAAGACAAAGACAGACACACAGACACAGACACACACAGACACACACACACGGACAAAGACAAAGACACACACACACACACACACACACACGGACAAAGACAAAGACAGACACACACACACACAAAGACACACAGACACACACACACGGACAAAGACAAAGACAGACACACAGACACAGACACAGACAGACACACACACACACAAAGACACACACACACACACTTTGACTCAATCATCCCAATCTGAGGTCCTTTAACTATCTAATCCCGGTCCTTTCATCGAGGTCGTCATCAGACTGACCTTTCACCTCCTGATCTGCTGACGACGTTCAGTTAACCCTTTCACACCTGGATCAACATCTGTTTTTGTGATGTGTCCACACACATTTCAGTAATATCTTACAATGCACCCCAAATAAATTTCAGATCATTTCTTCGTCGTCTTTTTCTATCCTCTTTTTGTTGCAGTTTGCAGGATATTTTTTGACAAGTTGCTCGTTAAGTTTCTTCACGTTTTTGACAGAAAAATCGAAACCACTTTTCTCAGCAGAGTACAGAGTCTCGTGAAAGGCGTCTCAGTGCGGCACAAGAAAACTGATGTCGACCCAAACACGACAAATACACCTGCAAACAAAAATAAATCTGCAGCATTTCACTATTGATTTACAATTCAAATGGAAACATTATGAAAAAAAGCTTCCGAGGTCTGAAATATCCGTTAGTCGGCACGGACCTAACAAAGCGTCAATAAAACAAACCGTTCGTGTCCGAATCATTTAAACACTTCCTGCTGCTCACCTGTCTGCTGAGTCAGCAGGTACACTACGGCACTCACGGGTCGCCATGGTCTCACACACACACACACACACACACACACACACACACACACACACACACACACACACACACACACACACACACACACACAGGGTTTGATATAATCCCATTGACTGACTTATCGACTGACCTGCTTCACTGTGTGAGAACTGCAGTCACTCACACACACACACACACACACACACACACACACACACACACACACACACACACACACACACACATTCAGCCATTCATTACCACAGAAAATGTATAGAACATTAAATATAAATGTTATTATCTGAGGATCATGTCAATAATCAATAATCAGCCGTCTCAGTCTGTAGAGATCTTAACATAAATACTATAAAACTTCAGAATAAAAGCCTGGTCCCAATGAATCACTCAGTCTCTTTTACCAGCCGGGTGTGCAGACACACTGTGACAAATAAAGGCCTGTCTCTATTAGAGGCTCGCTCTGGTTACCATGGTTACCCTGCAGTTTTATATAAGCTTTGGTCTCAGCCGGAGATGACGTTAGTTAGCTGCTTCGATCACACAAACATGTCTAAACGTTATGATTGTTTATGTTGTGTCATTTTAAATGTTTGGATTTATGATTTAATGTTAGCTTGATAAAATTCTCCACAACTGAATCTTTCAGTTCGTTTCACTGGAAGCACGAGCGCTACAGAAGAAAAACACAAAAATAAAGAGATTATTGGGTGTAGAAGAATATTAGAAATAAAAAAAAATTAAAAAGCTTGGGAGCAGTGTCCAGTTAACTATATTCATAGTTATATTTCTAAAATAGTTTTACAGAATTTGTATTATTTTTAAGGTTGTTTTTTTCCTACAGGTCAATTATTGCTTTTTTTTTTCTTTCTTTTTTTGGTACAAAATCTTTTTGTTTTTTTTTTTAGTACTTTTCACAGCTTTTTTGCTTCTTTTGTTGCACATTACTTTTTTCCCATGTTTCTGAAAAATAAAAATAACAATTTGCCTAAATTTCAAAGGGTTAAATACATAATCTGACTGCATTTACCATCTTTACTGAGCAACAGCTTAGTGTGAAATGAATTAAAGGCCTTCTCCAAATAATAACCTGTGCTAATAATAAAGTTTTACAGCATATAAACACCCATCTGTTAAACCTATACATGATATTTTGTATAAACAGTATTATGATATTTTGGTACATCGTAGGTAAGAAAGAGCTCTTCCATATAAGGACAAAAACAAACTGATATCAGAACTTATTGATCTCTGATCAGTAAAGTCAAAAGAGAAAAACGAAGAGAAAATAAGAATAAAATAAAAATAAGTGTGAAAAGGAATTTAGAAAAGTGAGCTGATCTGTGGCGCCACCACGTGGTGAAAACATTTATTACAACCTGATAAATAATAAACACCTTAAATTTATGATGTAAACTTAAATCTTTTTTGTTTTCTCTTTTTTGGGGTGAAATTTATTTAAAAGTTAAAAATAAACTGAATTATTTGGAGTTTTTTTAAAATCTTGATTTCACACATTGAGTTTTTAGGTTTTTACTGAATCAATAGAATCACTAGTGTTAAAATAAAATGAGGTTTTATTTTCAAATAAAGAAACATAAAAATAAAATGCAGTTAAACGTCTACAGAGTCCTGATTTCTTGATTAGGAAATGTGGAACAATTGCTGTAAATACTGTAATTTTTTAAAACTTTATTTTCATATAATTGATTACTGTTTATTATCTGATTTTAAATCTTTATTTTATAAAATAAAGTCAGTAAAGTCCGACTGCACAGAGACACTGAGCGTGTCTGATTTACTGTTCTTCTGATCTTTACAGCTGATTTTATTATTACTTTATTATTTTATGTCGAAATGTGTAATATTTTTATGGGTTGGGTTATCTATACAAGTGTTGGAAAAATAAACTTTTAGAGTGGGAGATAATTTATTTCATTTAATAATTTAGTGGAATAAATTTCATTTTAATAATTTAATAAATAGTTTTCTTGGTGATTTTGTGTTTTCCACTGTGTTCCTATAATGACGAGGAATTTGGGAAATTATTCAACCAAAAGTAAATGTTACCGCTTATTTTGAGATTTTATAACACGTCGTCAGACGAGAAAGATGTCAAACAATTATAAACAATACGAGCCTTTTAGTGACCAAAAAAACACTTTTAGCCTGAAACACTGAACTCAAACTTTACAGACAGAAACTGGAAGATGAATCTCTGGTGATCATTGTAGTTGTGTTTATTGTAGTAATATTTGTAGTAATATTTATAGTATTTGGGGTTTTTTGTCTTCATTGAAGGAGGAAACGTTGGTCTGTTCTGTTGTTTTATTGAAAAACTCGTGATTACAGCGACACAGAAGAAAACGGGAATAAAAAAATAAAATGATTCAAACAGGACGACAAAAAACCTACAGAGACCACTTCACTTCTATTTACACAAAGACCTGGACCCGCACGGACCAGAGTCTGGATCCAGAGGGTCCAGGAGGAGCAGAGAGCCGCAGACTGACAGGGGTCAGGCGAGGGGGGGCGGGGTCAGGTGAGGAGAGGGCGGGGTCAGGTGATGAGGGGCGGGGTCAGGGGTAAACACAACAATTCATGTTAACTTAAAGAGAAAATCATCCCAGAATGCACAGCTGTAACAATCAGCCAATCAGAGAGCCGGGGCTCATGGGTACTGTAGTCCTCAGACTACAGGAGGACTGGATGATCAGAGTCTGAAGTTCTGGTTCCGGATAAACCTGATCAAAGTCGAGCTGAACTCCTGATCAGATCGATAATCGATGAATCTAAATGATCAAACACATCCAGCGGAGAAGTACTCTGAGTATTTACTGAAGTAGAAGTACATCAGCACGGATAATAACTATCACTCATGTTGTAGTACGCTCTGATGTTTGTACTTATGTGTAACAATACTTCATATTTATCTCAGGCTGCGCGTTTAAGTACAATTTCATGGAGTTTTTTGTGTATGATGTGTAAAACTTTTTACAAAATCGAGTCTTTACAAAACAAAAGGATTATAAAATTTAAAAACCGGTTGACCTTTGACCCCAGCTGCTCATTGTGGCTGCAGCCAATCAAGCAACGATCTGGATCTTTGGCCACCAAAGACAAAGACGGCGAGTTTCATCTGTAAAATCTGCAGGTTAACGAGCAGCTAAAGTACCTCAAACTGCACTTTCCAGCGTAAACGCCTGTTAATCACTGCGGGTGTCAATAAAGTTGGAGCAGACAGAGAGAACATGAAAGGGTTAACTGATCTGTGATCTGATCACGTTAGCAGATAAAAGTGTCACATGACAGTGCTGTGTGATGAGAACTGATCCTGAACCTGTTTCCTGTCTGTGTGCGGCTCTGAGGCGGCGCCCGGCGGGGTCAGAGGTCACCGGAGGAGGAGGAGGAGGCGGGGAGGGGGCGAAGGTGATTCAGCTATTCGTCATCGTCATCGTCACCTTCGTCGTCCGGATCTCTCTTCCTCTTCTCCCCCTGAACGCCGTCCACGTCTGAGACACACAACAGGATTTTCACATTAAAGCAACTCCTCGTTAATATCAATAAAGACTGAGATTTTCAAAATAAAGCTGCGATGTGGTGGGAATAAAGAAGATTTTTCAAAGTGATAATTTTACAAGAACAAAGTCGGAAATGTACAAAAACGTTTGTGCTTTTAAAACAAGTAAAAATCGTAACGAGAACCTTTAGATGACTGATATTTTCCCGTTTCTGTAGATTAAATGTCGTCAGACACAAACGTATAACTCACGGATCACCTTCACGTCTCATCGTCGACCTCTACTCAAATATCTACTGTTTTTAACATGTTAAAGATTTCTCTTCCACCCGCTGAAGATGATCATGTGATACGACTGAAAGCTGCTGAATGAAAATGGTGACACTGTACCACATTTCATTTACAATATATGCATTTATATATGTATTTTGTTTTTAAATTTAATAATCAATGACATAACCTAAACTATTACAGATTCATTACAATAACTTTTAAGGTAGACGTATTAGTCAATTAAAAACATCAATTAGATAAAAAGTGTAAAAAAATGAAAAAGTAAAATACTGAATTGTATAAAATCTGAATTGTATTAAAAATTAAATATGATGCTGTACAGGATAACATAACTTCATGATAATATAATGCCTATAAATCTGTATACCTCTATGTTTTATATACTCTATAGACAGATATTCATACTTCTAAGACTTTATATGACAGATTTATACACGCGTGTTTTCAGATTTGTGCAGAATTATTTTAATAATTTTTTTCAGTGCGGCTGTGACGCAGCAGTTTTCCCTCTCGGGGATCAATCAAGTTTTATATTCTGATTCTCCTCATTTGTCACTTTTTATTTGTTGTTTCAAACTAACTTAAACACAAACCTCCATCTTCCTCTTCCTCATCTTCATCCTCCTCCTCTTCCACGTAGTCTCCATCGTCTTCCTCATCCTGAGAGGAAGAGCACGCCGTCAGTTTGTGTTAGTGAGCGAAGAGCGCCGCTCAGCGGTCACGGAGACGAACGACGGCTCACCTGGATTCCCTCTTTCATCAGGTACGACAGGCCGACCTCCTCCTCCACCTCCGAGCCTTCCTCGTCGTCCTCGTCCTCCTCCTCGTCATCATCGTCATCGTCATCGTCTCCAGGTGGACCGGCTTCATCGTCGTCATCTGTGAGGTGTCACAGATTTTTTATTTAGCGAGTTGAAGAGTGAGTGTGTGTGTGTGTGTGAGAGAGTGTGAGTGTGTGTGTGAGAGAGTGTGAGTGTGTGTGTGTGAGAGTGTGAGTGTGTGTGTGTGTGAGAGAGTGTGTGTGTGTGTGTGTGAGAGTGTGAGTGTGTGTGTGTGAGAGAGTGTGAGTGTGTGTGTGTGTGTGTGTGTGAGAGAGTGTGAGTGTGTGTGTGAGAGAGTGTGAGTGTGTGTGTGTGTTTAAGCTGCTGCCGAGAAAATAAAATCACAAAGTACAATTTTTTCATTTTAATCGTCGACCTTAATGGCACAATGATCACTGTAACAACACCTTTAACCCTTTAACGCCTGGATCGACATTAATTTTTTTGAGCTGAAGTCAGAATCTTTTCTCTAACATTTAAACCTCAGAATCCAAAAAAATGGGTTTGATTTCTTTCAAAAACAGGAAAAACATAAGAAGCAACTTGGCAAGAGCTACGAAAACTGCAAAAAAGGAAAGATTTTTGTAAAAAGCAACAAGGAAATAATCTGAAAATTAGCAGGGAGAATTATTAAATATGATTTTTTTTTTAAAAGGAAAAATGTCCAGAAAACCACATCTATAATTCTCTTAATATTATATTAAAATCATGTTACAGGGGAAAAAAATAGAAAAATGTATCACTTTCTTAATATTATATTTAAAATGATTTTGCAGAAAAAAGCACTTCTTTCACACAAGCTGACAGAAAGGCAGACTGGTGTGCTGCAGTGGTGTGTTCACTGGCACTGGGAAAGCAGTCTACTGCCTATATAAAGTGGCTTTACCCGTGTCTGAAGCCCTGCGTGTGCAGTCATTTTGGTGGGAAAGGTGCAGACGCAGTCACAGCAGAGGAGCTGCTTTCTCTGGAGCTGTTTCCACTGATCAAACAAAACCCTGCGGCAGGTGTTACTTCCTGTTTAACGGTTAACGGCCTTTCTCACAGAACGCGTGGTTAATAGTTATTTCACACTTTAACATGAACCCGATTTCCCGACGGTGGCCCTGAAGGCTCAACACACTGCAAACTAAAGTAACACCTTCAGAAACTTTGAAACACATCACTGCAACTACAGAGACGGCAGCTGACAAAATATTAACCCATCAAGGTTTAACCCTTAGGCACATTTTACGTGCTTGACATTCTTCATTTTTGGATCATTTTGGCTGCGTTCATTCATACGGCATACGCTTGTGTAAAAAATGCTCCATCGATCCCACAGCCATCAAAGCAGAAAAACATGAGCTGTGTTACTTCTGGGTGTCAGTCTGGGCTTTTGACTTGGAAGTTTTAATATTTTACATCTGATAGCGTCATATTTGGCATATGGAGAAAACACGTTACTTCCACTACGTGACCGGTCACAGTCAGTGTTGAAAAATCCTCGGTATATTCCGGGCTGTGACGGTGAAACGTGGCATTAGTCTGAGTCTCACCATTCTCGGCCTCGGAGTCGGGGACCTCGTTGTCCTCCTGGTCGTATCCGTCCAGAAAGGTGAGCTGAGGCAGCAGCTCGAAGACGCTCTCTCTGTAGTCGTCCAGCGAGGACACCTTACAGCTGTACAGGTCCAGACTCTTTAGGTTCTTTAGGTTTTGCTAAAAAACGCACCAGAACAAAGAGAGAGTCAACACAGCAGGTGGGGCGTTCAGAAACGCCCGATGAGTCTTCATATTTGATGCTATAAAGACGGGATGTGACATTGTGACAGATAGCTGTGTGTGCCAATCAAAATGCTCATGATCAGCGGGGCTGCACGTGATTGGTCGGACAGGTGTTTGGGCGGGAACTCTATCACCAGAGACTCTGGCTCCAAATGACATCAACAGAGCAAGACAGCAGCCGCCGTACCCGGGACGTTTGACCGAGAAACTTACCAGCGGCTCGATGCTGCTCAGCTCTTTAATGGTGTTCCCGCTCAGGTTCAGGTACGTCAGGTTGGGACATTTCTCTGCCAGCGTGTCCAGACCGCCTGAGATGGTGTTATCACTCACCTCCAGCTGAAACACACACACACACACACACACACACACACACACACACACACACACACACACACACACACACACACACACACACACACACACACACACACACACACACACACACACACACACACACACACACACACACACACACACACACACGTCAGAACCGACCTGCATCACCACGAGAGCACAACAACAAACAGCAAAAACGAACCAAAGAAAAAGACAAACTAAGACAGAGAAAACTAGTAAAAATATTTCGGCTGAGCCTGCACCAAACAGCGTTGCATTGTGGGAACAGGAAGTGCCAGGCTGACCTTGCGTAGTTTGGGCAGCGAGGGCATTTTGGAGAGCGAGTTGAGGCCGATGTTCACCATGCTGAGGATCTCCAGCTCCGTGTACTCGTCCGTCAGACCTTCCACCTCTCCGTCACTGGAGCGACAGTTGTCCACCACCAGCTCCACCACCTGACCACAACAAGAGATCATGTGACCACGTCTTCATCACCCAGCAGCAGCAGAGACACTCAGGACGCCTCCAGTCATCAAGACGCTGATGTTTCAACACGCTGAATACAAATATGAACACTTTTATCGCCATCGATAAATCAGGAGTTAACAGCAGAGTTTCACGTTACACGTGCGTTGTATTGTGAGTATACAAGAGGATAGATTCGGTTAAAAAATAAAATAAATAGAAAATGTCTGTGGAGACGGTTTAAGATGTGTTTTTTTTGTTCTTTTTAAACTTTTTAAAGAGCAATAAGTCTGGATGAGTGACAGAAACGCACACACACACAGCTGCTGTGTGTGTGTGCGTGTGCGCATGCACAATAAAGTCTCTACCGACCGATGAGCATCTGTTTTCATGACATCGAGACCTTTCATGGTTCACGAGCACCGACTGCAAAGAGCCGTTAAATATCGGCCGTGCTGAAAAAACATAACGTGGCTGAAGGTGGAAACGCTGCTAACGGACTCATTCACCAAACTGCTGACGTGAAAACGTGAATTCTCACCTACATGGACACAACGATATGCCAGACTCCTTTTAGGAAAAAACGATTTTTAGAACGATCTTAAATTGGTCACGTTACTTCCCTTAATTAACCCGGTAAAATCAGCCACGCACCGCTACCGTCTTTACCACCAAAACACACCAGAGTGGGCGGGAACAGCAGGGCCAGCCACTCCTGAAAGTTTACCCTCTAATCGAAATAAAAGCTTGTTGTTGGATCAAGTGTGAGCCGAAGTGACCAACAGGACCCGAAGAGTTGTAAAAATATTTTAAATCATGCTGGGGCAGAAAAGCACTTTGCGTATATTCAAGTAAACTTATGTTTTTTGGATTTAAGAATGGAGTCTTGCTGGATGCGCCATCAGAGTACAACCAGTTCTTAAAGTTAAGGCTGTAATCGAAATAAATACCTTTGTTGGATTAAGTGTGAGCCGAAGTGACCGACAGGACCCGATGAACTGTAAAAAGGTTTAAATCATGCTTGGGCATGAAAAGTGCTTTGAGACACGAACAAGTGATTTTATCATATAAGAATGAAGTCATGCTGGACGCGCCATCGGATTACAACCAGCCGTCAAAATTCAGACTCCTAACAAATAAAAAACTATTGTTGGATTAAAACGTGAGCCAAATTGACCAGCAGGACCTGATAAAGTATATACAACAGTAGTTCGATCATGCTGGGATGAAAAATGTTTGGCGTCTAACTAAGCAAACTTTAAATTGGAGGAATGAGAATGGAGCCATGTTGGACGCGCCATCTGACTACCACCAGCCATACAAGTTCAGACTTTTGTCGAAATAATAGACTATTTTTGGATTAAGTGTGAGCCGAAATGACCGGCAAGACCTGATAGATTGTATAAAATATTTAAATCATGCTGTGGCAACATAGATTGGGCGTATAAGTAAATAAACTTTAAATTTGGAGAATTAAGAATGGAGTCTGGGTGGACGCGCCATCGGATTACAAGCATCCTATTTAACACTGAAGGTTAAAATGGTAGCCAGCTCGGGCCGCGCGGTTAAACGGGAGGGTGTAAATAAATGTGACGGAAATCAATCAATCAATCATGCAGTAGCGGTGTTTTCATTCCTTACTACACAGAATTAGCGCCGACATTCCGCCGCCAACTCATCCCGACCACCGGACCCCGGTGAGGGCTGGGCGCTCCGTCAGGTTAGCCTGCTAGCTCGCGTGTTAGCTGCCTTCCAACATGGATGAAACTCCCGCGGCCGCTCGCGGAGGAGCCGTGGCGGTTTCATCCATGTTGGATCTGCGGTGAAGTTGTTTTTCTGGGTCAAATGACGGTAAAACTCGACGCCCGCTGCATGGATATACGGTAAGGAAGCCGGGCCCGCTCCCGCTGGATGTTTTCAGCGTCGTCATTTGGCTCCGGTGTGCCTCTCACCGGTCCCCCCGGAAAAATAAATTAATTAAAGTGTTGTAGTTACACACCTCCGCTGGATTCCTGGTCCTCATCTCCAGGCTGACCTTCTTCTTCATCTCGATCATGTCGGAGGCCGAAACACAGGCCACAAAAACTAATGTAACAAAGGAAAACTGAAAATAAAACACGGTTTCGTCTCTGCGGCGCCTCTTTCACTGTCAGCCGATAACTAAACCTCCATGTTCGCTCGCGCCCGACCTCCACAGTCAAACCACGCCCCCGCCCATACTTAATATTAATATATTCACAGATACCGCTCTCTCATTGGTCCGATGATGACCTACTGGCTGAGCTCCGCCCCCACCAGCTCATTATGCAAGACTCTTCTCGAGGATTGGCTGAAACTGCAAAGGCGTTACTTCTCAGTAACCAATGAGAAGGTGAAGCTGAAACATTTAAACTTTATATACACCCACTCTTTGTCTTCAATGGCGCCATATATCACTGACGCCCTCAGTGTTTGTGGAATTATAAATACATTAATTAATTAATATACTCACCTATGAGTAAAAAAAAAAACTTACTGAAAAATTTGAAAATACAATAGTGTAATGCCGTATTACAAGTAAATATTTTATTTACGTAAAAGTAAAATGTAGAAATAGGCCTACTACAGTGTAGTACTCCACTGTGCCTACACTTGTGAAAGGTAGAAACACTACAGTATGTATGAACGAAAATTTTATTTACATGCATCATGAGAAAAAAAAATTATTTTATACAAATTTTCTTAGTCAACAACCAAAAAAGGAACAGGCTGAAGCCTAAGGTTTATTTTTGGCTATCGAATATCAACCAAAGGGTAATCCAGAATAACAGCAAACCAAAGAAAGAAAATAAATGAATTGATAAAAAAAGAAAACCATTATACTCTAAAGTAAAATCCTCAGTTATTTTACACTTAAATCAATCCTGAAATATTTTTAACTATAATTATTTTGCATTAAAATCTGTAATCATTTTAAATTTTAATGATTTGAAAAAATAAAACTCAACAGAGCAACTCCATTTCAACTCAGCAGTGCATTTCATAATTTGACTCCCAAAACTGAAATGAATCCATATTTTACATTTGTTCTCACTTTACATGTTTCAGAAAAAAACATTCCTCTTAAATTATAATTTCCTTCTCTCAGTAAAAAAAAAAAAAAAAAAAGGAATACAGTCAGGAAGGCTGTTTTTAATAACTCAAGAAAGTATTTCTTTAAAAAAAAAAAAAAGCACACAATGTACACAAATTTCAAAATGCAATATTTTTTTAAATTTCTAAGGTGTCTTCCTTTCTAAAACAAACAGACCAGGTGATTAAAATCAGTAAAAACAGGGAATAAAGCAGTTTTTTTTATTTAAAAAAATTAATGTTTTCTTGATGCTTGTATGCTCTAGTAATGGAGAGACTGCTAACTATAGCAGCCAGTGTGAAAATGTGAATGTCCCAGTCCAGAGCCAGTGTTTGGTTTGTCCATTCTGGGCTTCTGTAGAAACATGGCGATGCAACACATGTGGACCTGCTCCCTTATGTAAATACAAACGGCTCACTGTAAGGTAACAAAATCGCAATGATTCTTATTTTAAGGTGATTATACATTATAGTAAACATACTCATTACAGTATTTACATTATTTCTGGCAGTATATCCCCTCAAATCCTACACTCTGGACCTTTAAATGACCTGGTTATTTAAGTTTACACAGCTCAGCAGTGTTTCCATGGTAATAAAGCCGAATTCCAGCGTGGAGCGGCTGAGTGAACGTGGTCTGGACTCTGTGGAGGAGAGTCATGTTGGTGTCGGAGACGCTGTAGAAGCACAGGACACCTGCAGTGTGATCCAGGTACACTCCCACTCTGGAGGACTGAGGACCCGACACATTCGTTTTGGCGTTGTTGTTCCAAAACGTATAACTGTTTTTGGCACAATATAACACCCAAGATTTGTCATTGTATCCAAATGCACATTGATATGATCGCCCTGCTCGTCTGATGTTCTTGTATGCGACTGCGACATAAACGCCATAGTCGTTCTTCTCCACCTCCCAGTAACAACGTCCAGTTAGACTCTCTGTGCTCAGGACCTGAGACCAGCTGTTGAACCTGTCCGGGTGACTGGGATACGATTGGTGTTGCTTCATTAATGCAGCTTTTCGGTTCCCCTCGGATAGTAAAAGATGTCTATTTGCTGTGTTTGGATCCAATGTGAGCTCGCATGAGTATTTTAAGAAATCAGCTCTGGTTTGGGGCTCTGGTTGCGAATCTGGAGGTAAAACATCCACGTCGGTCACCGTCTGCGAGATCTTGGTCCAGTCCTCGCTGAGAATGTCCTGTAGTTTGTCTCTGACCTTGGACACAGCCGCTGTCATGTCCTCAAAGTACGTCAGAGGACGGATATTGATGCTGTGTGATTCTCTGAGTGGTGACAGTGAGGTTTGCAGAACCTGATCCTCTGTGTGTGAGAGCTGCTCCAGCTCTGCGTCTCTCCTCTTCAGCTCTGCGATCTCCTCCTCCAGCTGCTCCTGCAGCTCTTTCACACGACTCACTTCAGTTTCTTGCTGCGATCTGAGCTGCTGCTTCACATCGGAGCTTTTTTTCTCCATGAGACAGATCAGCTCAGTAAAAATCTTCCCACTGTCCTCCACTGCTTTATCAGCGGAGCCGTTGATGTCCTCCACCTCCTGCTGCAGCAGCTTCACGTCTTTCTGTCTGTCCTGGATCCTCTGCTGGATGTTTAGTCGACTCCCCTCGAGCTCTCTCTGCCTCTGGCTCCTCTCCGCCTCAGCGGACACTGTGTCGTGGCCTTTATGTTCCTCCACGGAGCAGATGTAACAGATGCACTGCTGATCTGTACGACAAAACATCTTCATCACCTCATTGTGACGGGAGCACACGTTCTCCTGCAGCCTCTTGGACGGCTCCACCAGCTTGTGTTTCTCAAATGTGGGTGATTCGTAGTGAGGCAGGAGGTGCTGCTTGCAGAAAGAGGCCAGACACTGCAGGCAGGACTTTTCAGCTTTCAGTTTTCTCCCCCTGCAGAAATCACAGACCACATCTCCGACTCCGGCATCGCAAAAATCAGCTTCCCTCTTCCTCAGCTCGTCCACTAACTCTGCCAACATGCTGTTTTCCAGCAGGACGGGCCTCGGTGTGAAGCTCTGCCTGCACCGAGGGCAGCTGTGGATTTTCTTCTCGTCTTCTTCATCCCAGAAGCTTTTCAGGCACTTCATGCAGTAGTTGTGACCGCAGGGAGTCGTGACCGGATCCCTCAGGAGGTCCAGACAGATCCCACAGGAGAAGCTCTCCTCGTCCAGCTGAACTCCTCTCTGCGCCATTTCACCTCTCAGTGTCAGCGACTGGTTCTCAGGAATGAGGAGTGAGTATGTTCCTCGGAACTGGTTTGATCTAAAAAACATGTGAGGGAGGCCTGTCAGCTCTCGCTAGTCAGCACCATGTTGGTTACACCCATCCTCAAACTGCAGATCCGCAGACAGCGACAGTGCAGCTCGCTGTGTTTGTGAAGAGGAGGAATCTGCATCAAGCTCTGCTGCATTCCAGGACGAGGAGCAACACTTTGAAAAAAAAGAAAGTAATAGTTATCATAGTAATGATTACTATGTATTTATTTATATAGCAATTAGGAACAAAGAGAGAAACTCCTGCACACTGTCCTGCTTATTTGCATGGAAAAAAACATTTGGATCTAGCAGACCCTCATCAGGTATGATGGCAGCATCAAAACTTTTCTACAGAGACTGCCTCAATGTTTTCATCATCCAGTCAGAGGACTGCTGAGACTGACGATCACCTGAAATCACTCTGTATCATCAGCCAGACGATAGAGTTATCATTATTTATTTATTTATTATTTATTCACGAGACATAAGCATGTGAATAAATGGAGCTAACAGAATATCAGATACATCATTCAGCATCTGTGCAGTCAACAGCCGATGTTAAAACGCAGAGTTTACAGCAGAGCTGAGCGGCTGCAGTGCCTTCGAGCAAAGCACCGACTGCACTTCTTACAGCAACAAGGAAAATAAAAGACACAAATGAATCAGGTGATTGTTTTTACCAAAAAAGTTTAATTTTGAAATAACAGCAGATGTTACAGTTATAGACCCTTTCAGTATAAAAGCCTTTAAAATAGAATGTATGATAAAAAAATTTTTTAAAAAGATGCAAGAAAAAACTGACGACAGAATAAATAATCTGACAGTAAACAGGATGTGACGTCATCCAGAGCAAGTTGTGAATCTTTGGTAGATAATCAAAAAAAATAAATAATTGTTAAAAACTTTGAGCAGAGAGATGACATCACCCTGTGGAAACAAAACAGCTGATTTTTGGCAGGTAGTTTTTTTTTCTTTTTAAGTTTTACAGTGGCTGTTGGGTTTGTTCACTCAAACAACCGAAACATTTTTAAAGTTATGATTGTCTTACTCAAAGTACAAAATGTTTGCAGAACAGGATCATTTTTAAAAATACATAATCAGTATGCATTATATCGTGACTTTTTTTTCCCCAGACCAAATAATTCTTCATTTTATCATGAAAATAATCTGCAGATTTATCGATCTTGACCGTATCGATGCAGGAAATAGAATTTACATATTTACATTCATATTTTTTGGTGACAGAAGCTTATGTTTAAACTGCGGGGGGGGTCCAACATGTTCTCATCCCAGTTCGTCAAATACAGCCGCTTTGTCATTGGAGCTTCGCATCCAAATATGTTGTACTAGATACCCTCCTGCGTCTGTTGCTGACATTCCCGGACGACTTGTCAATTTACGCTTGTAAAATGCATTGTGTCTTTTCTAAATACACTTCCGTTGTCACAGGAAATTAACCGTTTCTGCTCATTAAATGCATGTGGTCTTTTTCAAAATACACCTACAGCGTCAGTAAAACACGTGCACGTGCATAGGTTTAGAAAAAAAAAATCATGATTTGTCTTAACGTTCTTACAGGAAGTGAACGGCAGACTCCGGGGGAAACATTCATGCATTCATGTGATGTCGGAAGATCGGAAGTTATGAGTCGGGAAGTCGATCTTCCGACTTCATGGCGTTCATGAGCTCTGAGGTTGTAAAGGGAGAACATCATGAAAGCTACAGAGAATTAATTAATAATTAATTAACCTAGGTCACTCTATGTGGACAGCAGTTAGCATTAATGCCATATTAACACTTAACATGTGATCAAAAATTGATACTTAAAACGTGAATTAATAAAAGGTTTCTTACCATTGACCAAATGTTGAATTTTGCCCGCCATGTTTATGCATCTATGACGTCAATTCGGCAACTTGTGTTATAAAATAACGTTGTTATCAATGTTAGTATACTCTCCTGGATGCATTACAGTTAAAAGTTTGCTATTTGCTGCAGTTAATAGTTAATATCAATTATTGACACTGTTGCTTTTCGTCATTTCTGCTGCCCTGAAACGTCACGCAAACGTCATAACTCGGCAAGTCGGGTATCATTGAAATTTCCCACTCGTATTAACGACTTTGAGGGCCGTTCATGTCCTTGTAACTCGTAAATACGGTACAGATGATATTCCTGAGGAGCACGTGAGGGCAGCAGCAAAAGTCCAGGGTTTGTTGGACCCATCCACCACCCCTCCCACCAGCCCTGTGAAGGCTTTATTTTTATTAACATTCATTTATAGCTTTTCTTGCCTTTATTTGATAGGACAGCTTAAAAGTAAAGGGGAAAGAGAGGACGTGACATGCAGCAAAAAGCTGCAGGCTGGCTTTAACTCGCGGCCGCTGTAGCATGGACGCAGCCTTCGTATATGTGACGCGCGCTCTAGCAGCGAGATTCTTGGCGCCCCGCACTACCGGGGCTTTCTAGATCTTTCTGTTACTTTAGTGAATCACACTAACTCGAAAAGCGCCTCTTTGCGTTGGCGTCTGATGCCGACATCACTGACAAAGCAGCAGGATTTGAGAACGGGCTTGTTTAGCGATTTGGTAAATCGTTAACAGAATCGATAAAAGTCGCTCCGAAAACAAGCCAACAATCAAACATGAGTAAACTGTCGTTTAATTTTTTTCAAGAAATTTTATAATAAAGCAGAAATGTCCTTTTTGATAAATGACAACTTTAGATCTGTAACTGAGCCTCTCTGCACGCTGGTATCCATGGAAACTCATCTGACTGACAGGAGGACGAGACGCTGTGATTGTCTGATTGTCTGAAGCATTTCTGAACCGACCAATGAGCTGCGGCGTGTTCGTTTTCACCTGTGTGAAGGAGGACAGGACGGGCGGAGCTTTTAACTCCCGTGTTGTCCGTCACAGACGGTTCAGGTCAAATCCTTCGTTGTGATTGGCTGTCCTGTGAGCTAAACTCCGCCCGCACAGATTAAACACACACACCTGTCTCAGTGTGTCAGAGTGTGTGTTCTCGCGGCGGCAGCGTGTGCAGCACCTGGTCGAGCAGCTGCAGCGCGCGGTGCAGGTGCACCTCCAGCCAGCAGGGCGTGTCCTTGATGCTCTGACGCGGGTAATCGCACCCCCAACCTTTAACGAAGCTCAGACGCACGATACACAGCCGGCGCAGGTCGTCCACGCCCAGACCTGCTGACGAACACACACCTGAAGGGAGACAGGAAGTCACACCTGAGATACAACGACAACAATGACAACGACAACGACGACAACAACAACGACAACAACAACAACGACAACAACGACAACAACAACAACAACAACGACAACGACAACGACAACAACAACGACAACGACGACAACAGGCAATTAAAATAATATTAAGAAATTGAATAAAATGAACAACAATATTGCAAGATATAAAACAACTAAATTAATTAATAAAAACAACAATAATAATAATACTTTTTATTTACTATTAACTGTTTTAAAATGCTTTATATGGTCAAACCAAGATTAAAACATCTCAGAGGCAAATAAAACATTTAAAATAAATATTAGTAACATTTAAAAAACTGGATAATAACACAGTGTGCTAGCATTTTAGATAAAAGATTTTAAAGACGTCACTGATCTTTTTTGTGTATGTTTGTGTGAGTAATGTAAACGTCTCTGTATATCATGTTGTTTTTCTGTTTGTATTTGTACTTTCTGTTTGTTTGTGACGCGGACCCCCTCGAAAACGAGATGACACATCTCAAGAGGTTATCCTTTCAATACATTTACATTTAAATTTAAATTTATGCAGCTGTTGCAATGATAATGATAATAATGATAATGAATACAAACACTAAAATCCACTTTTGTATTGACGTTAATTTAAGTTCTTTATGAGGATTTAAGATCGAAGCTGCAGCAGAAATTATGTTCTCACAAGAGAAAATGAAACACACAGAACTTCCTCCAGCATGTAACAGACAGGAAAACATGTACCATTAATGACATTATTATAATTATAATAATAATTATTATTATTATCGTTATTAGGGCCATTATTAGGAAAATAAATTCTGAGAATTAAGTGGTGGTTCTAAGGAAAAGAAAGTCAAAATATTAGATGACAAAAGCTATAATTTTATGAGAGAAAGTCTATACATTATAAGAAAAAAGTTATATAAAATCATTAGTGTGTTATTAGTATAATATAGTATATTATTAACTTTATATTTAAAGAATAAAATGTTGTATGTTATGATTATGATTATGATTAAATGTGCATAAGTTTTTTACTAACTTTTTCCTGAAAGACTTTTTAAAATATATTTTTAATTTTCAGTGACGTCGCACTCAAAGATCTTTTAAAGTGTCTCAGAAGTGTCCAGCAGGCAGCGCTGTCCTCTCAGGTTAATGTCCTCCGCACACTGACACACAGCAGAGACAGAGGCGGACGTGTGATACTCACTGACAGCCGGGGCGATCCCCCCCACGCTGTTCGGACCGGGAATCGCACCGACGACCGCTGCTGCCTGAGTCGCTACCGCCGCCTGAGCTGCTGCCGCCTGCTGCTGCATCTGTCTGTGACACTGCCTCAGGTCAAACACCTGGAGGGACAGACAGGTGAGGGACAGACATGTGAGGGACAGACAGGTGAGAGACAGACAGGTGAGAGACAGACAGGTGAGGGATAGACATGTGAGGGATAGACATGTGAGGGACAGACATGTGAGGGACAGACAGGTGAGAGACAGACAGGTGAGAGACAGACAGGTGAGGGACAGACAGCACAACAGTCTTCAGGTCAAAAGAATCTCATTAATAATATAAAAGTATATTGAATTTATTTCTAAATTTTTGTACAACTACTCTTAATTACTTTTGTACTTCTGGACCTCTGCAATATTATTTATTTATTTATTTAAAAGTTCATTTATTCTTCTATTCATTTAGCATTTTTTTGATACTCTCTTAATTGTTTGTTGTTTACAGATAAAATGCCCTCAAATTCAGACGGATGTCTCTGCCTGTGGTCTCCAGAGAGGACGAGGACAGAGTCTCTGCGTAGCGACTCTCTCTATCATGCCGCTGCAGGGTTAAAAAATGCTCCGGGTTGTAATGAAAACAATCATTTTGGACGAAGCTTAACCCAGGATGCATCAGTACAAAATGGTCACACGCAGACAGCGAAGGTGAGGAGGGGGACGGTTGAATTAGGACGCCGTGAGTCGACTGTGCTCACCTTGATGTAAGCTCCGGGGTAGATCTTGTGGACTCCGTCTCCTGGCGCTCGTCCCGCCTCACGATCCAGGTATAAGCTCTGGACGAACACCGAGTGGTCGCTAAGGCAACGCATCCAGATGTCCCCCTCCCCCCGACACTCCAGCTGCACCCCCCGACCGATGTGGAGCCTGCAGGGAAACAAGGCACAGAAGAAGAACATCGCCGTGAGTCACCGACGTCACACCTGCTGCCACCAGTTCTGCCGGCGGTCACACCGATCACACCGGGCACACCGTTCACACCGTTCACACCGATCACACCGATCACACCGGGCACACCGAGCACACCGTTCACACCGTTCACACCGGGCACACCGTTCACACCGTTCACACCGATCACAACGTTCACACCGGGCACACCAATCACACCGTTCACAGCGATCACACCGTTCACACCGTTCACACCGGGCACACCGGGCACACCGAGCACACCGAGCACACCGTTCACACCGTTCACACCGTTCACACCGGGCACACCGTTCACACCGTTCACACCGATCACAACGTTCACACCGGGCACACCAATCACACCGTTCACAGCGATCACACCGTTCACACCGTTCACACCGGGCACACCGGGCACACCGGGCACACCGTTCACACCGGGCACACCGTTCACACCGTTCACACCAGTCACACCGTTCACACCGGGCACACCGGGCACACCGGGCACACCGTTCACACCATTCACACCGGGCACACTGGGCACACCGGGCACACCGTTCACATCGGTCACCTGGCGCGGTGACTGGCGGCAGTGCGGTGGACATTACTCAGCTGTCCCAAACAGAAACGGTCTCCTCCTGAAGGATCCACGTAACCGTCCACGGTCACCAGAGGACAGCTGGACTGGACCTTAAACATCTCCCCGACCTGGACGTCCAACTCGAAGTACGAGATGGAGCACCAGAACTCTGGACCTGAGAGAGGGGACATGTTCCCAGAGTGAGGACACCTCTGGAAAAAGGACATTTTTGGAAAGTTTTGAAAAATCATGATGTAAATCATCATGATGGGCACACCTTCAAAAAATGAAGACATTATGTGAAGTTTTGGAAGGTGAGGTCATTTTTTAAAATTTATGACATTTTGTAGAGTTTTGTAAATAGAGAAATTCTTTTGGAAAGAAACATTTTTAGGGGGAAAGTTATGACATTTTTTTTTGGAAAGTGAGGACATTTAGTGAAAAATTCGGAAAGTGAGGACATTTTTAAAAGTCAGGCCGTTTTTGGAAAGTGGTGACATTTTTTATAACAATTATGACATTTTTCAAAAGTGAAGAAGGTTTTGGAAAGTTAGATTATTTTTAAAAATTAGGACAATTTTGGGAAGATGTTTTAAAAGTGAGGACATTTGTGGACAATAAAGTTAAGGAGTAATTTTTTTAAAGTTAGGGCATTTTTGGAAAATGTTTTGGAAGTCATGATAGTTTTAAAAGTGAGCACATTTTCTAAAGATCTGTAAGGTGATAACAAAAAGTTGGGAAATCTTTGGAAAACAGACTTTTTTTTAGAAAGTGAAGACATTTTGGTGCAAGAAAGAAGGAAGAAAGGTTTGGAAAGTCAGGATATATTTTGAAATTGAAGACAGTAAAGTTTTGTAAAGTTTTGTAACGCAGGGGCAGTGGTACTAAAGTGATGATATTTTGGGACAGAGCTGGTACCTGGGTGGTTGGACACTGGCTGTGGATACGGAGCAGTACTGTGATGCTGTGACCCTGCAGGAACAAACACAGAGACTCAGTACAACAGTAGAGTACTAATACTGCAGTACTTCAGGGGGATATTTCACATGATGTCGTACAGAAGTGAGTGTTGGGGGCGTGGTGATGATGTAATGGCGGCTGCTGGTGGCCCCGCCCACTCTGCGGCGGTCCTGCTGGGCTGTAGGGGGCGGGGTTATTACCTGGCCAGGTGGCTGCAGAGACACACAGGACAAAGGTCAATATCTGTCACATGTTATTACAGTTACTGTGGTACGAGGGCTGGGCGATAAAACAATAATGACATCAATCGCGAAATAACTTTTCCTCGATTAAAATACGAGATGTAGTCGACAGAACGCATTCCAGCCATGATTTGACGGACAACACGAACAGCCAGTGACAATAAGAATAGCGCTGCGGAGAACCAAATGCAGTGAAGGACTTTGACTGTTGAACAGCTGAGTGTTTGACAGCCACAGCGCTGAAACAGCCAAATCGGCAGAGGTGGAAAGTGACTTCTTTCTTCTTCTGTGTACTTTAGTGCAGTACCGTTTTTGGGGGGGCTGCTGTAGTCGGGCTGGTGTGGGGAGGTGGGGGTGGGAGGGTGAGGAGGGTGAGGAGGCTGGGGGGTATGAGGGGTTGGGGTGCGGTGGGAGGCGTGGCCCCGTGGTTCTGAGGCAGGGCAATCTGAAGGAGCCCGGGGCCGTCGTTGCAGACGCCCCCCACACCTCCCCCGCTTCTCCCGCAGCCGCCCGCTGACAGAGCCGCAGGCGTCATGGAGCTGCTGCCTGCAAGACAGTAAGCAGGGCATCAACTCACACAAAGTTCATCTTTACGTGAAATAAAAAAACATTTGACTGACAGTCTGACCTGGAGGGAGAGAGGCATGCTGGGATACATGCTGACGGGCGGGGCTGGCTGTAAGGGTCAGAGTGGGGGGGCAGGTCGATCTGCAGACAGTCCTGCATGAACTCCTCCTTTATCAGAGACTGAGGACCTGAAGGAAGACAGGGGGCGGGACGAGGAGCAAGAGACGAATCAGACAACAGATAAGATAAAAACATAAAGGTTTTCCTCTGATCATGAATATGAATATATATAAATGTTCAGTGTGTGTGTGTGTGTGTGTGTGTGTGTGTGTGTGTGTGTGTGTGTGTGTGTGTGCACCTGTGGTGGCGGGGGACGCCACCCTCTCGTAGTGGTACGGATTCACACACACGCTGTCGTACTTCAGGTCGAAGGCGTACTGACAGAACTTCACATGTTTCAGCTCGTTCTTGTGGAGGTCGGGCCAACGCCACAGACGGGCGTAGATCACGTGAGGGAAACCTTTCCTCCCCGCCACCTGCAGACAGACAGACAGACAGGTGAGACACACACAGACGTTTAACAGACAGACACAGACAGACAGGAAACAGCCTCCATGGAAATTTAAATAAACTCTGTGAGAACAAACTGAGTCACCGTGAGCAGGGGTTACCATGGAAACAGTGTGTGTGTGTGTGTGTGTGTGTGTACAAGGTGATGCAGGGTTAACTCGTCACACCAAACCACGACCATGACATCATGTCTGACCTCGTGTGTGTGTGTGTGTGTGTGTGTGTGTGTGTGTGTGTGTGTGTGTGTGTGTGTGTGTGTGCGAGACAGACGGAGCTCATCACACTGCAAAAAATTCATCCTTATGTTTATTTTAACATTTTTAGTTTTATTGATTTTTTTTTGTTTATCAGTTTTTAAACCAAAGGATGAGTTAAAAAGGTATCTAAGAACATAAATTATTATTATGAATGCAAGAATTAAAAAAAAGATTTATCCAGACACATATAACACAGCAGCTTTATTCTCAGATCAGTATCACTCTGATTGATTATTGATTGCAGTCAATAATCAATCGAGCTACAGTGAGGTTTAAATAAAAAACAAAAAGATTAATCTTTTTGAGCACAATCATGTTAAAAAGCAACAGAAAAAAAGTTTTATCTTTCAAATACAAATAAAAGTTAAAGCTGCTGCATGCGTCCCAAACAGGAGAACTAATATATAAGACAATAAAATATAATGTTTATTTGTAGAGCTCAAAACTCACAAACTTCACACTCAGCAGCAAGTTCAAACGGTTAAAATAATCAAATACCAAATCTGATCAAACAGAGTCTGAAGGTCCGCTGTGAAGGTTGTGAAATGGAATAAATTAAGTATATTTTCTTAAGTGTATAATCACCTGAAAATAATAATTATTGTGTTTTTGTTACCTTAAAATGAATCAATATAAACATAAGGGGCAGCTCCTCATGTTTCTACGGTAGCCTAGAACGGACAAATTTAAAGCTGGCTCTAGATCGGAACATTCGTGTTTTCCGTCGTTAGCTGCCACTTCACGATGAGCAGCGTCGGAAAAAAACACCGATTTATTAAATTCAACATTTTTCAGTCAGAACAAAATAAAATAAAACACTGAAAACGAGAAAAGATCCAAAACAAGCTGATTAGTAAACGGAGAGATGGAGTCACATCACTGCATCACATCCACACACACACACACACACACACACACACACACACACACACACACACACACACACACACACCCACAGTGCAGCAGCCTATCAGAGTGTGTTCTGTGTGCACAGGTGAAGGGCAGGGATAACAGTCTGCAGACAAAACACACACGCACACACACACACACACACACACACACACACACACACACACACACACACACACACACACGCACACACACACACACTGTAAAAAAGCGTCCGTCTTAACGAGTCGCTCAGCTTCACTCTGTGTTCGACACAAATCACTCTGCAGACAAAACTTTGTGTGTTTGATAAAAAAGCGTCAAAGAAGCTGAAGCTGCAAACACGGACGCTTCACACACAGAAGCTCCGAACATCCAGCTTCAGTATCAACAGGCTGACCTTTGACCTTTGACCCGCACGTCATCACTTTATCTTATTAGACATTTCTGTGAAGTTTTATTTGTTTATTAGAACATGAATTGTTGATTTACGGCCAAAAACAAGTTTTGCAGTTCATCGTTGAGTCCGAGTGGACGTTTGTGCCAAATTTGAAGAAATGACTTCAACGTGCTGCTGAGGTCTCACTGTGAGGAGAACGGGACAGACGGACAGACAACCCCCAGAAATAAAACACCAAAATGATGTTTGGAGCCTCTAAAACTGTAATATTTGGAAGTTATAAACCGCTTTTGATGCTACAGTGGCTTCCTATTTACATTGTTGACTGCCCCCTGATTGGACGGTGCTGCAGACGTTTCCTAGCAACAGATTTACGCTTCACTGGTTTTAGTGGTGCAACCTGATGATTCAGTGAAACTGAGAACTTTTTACAGTGTAGGAACTCTGTGGCCAGATCCAAGAACAAACTCGAGACGTGCACACATTCCCGTCTGTCTGCACACACACACACACACACACACACACACACACACACACACACACACACACACACACACACAGTCTGGCTTAAGTTAACCCGGCCCCTTTCCTGTGTTTCAGACAAAACAAGCCAGCCTGCCCTTCCTCCTCCTCCTCCTCCTCCTCCTCCTCCTCCTCTCCGTCTTCAGTCTGCTCTCTGACACTCTTGTATCAGTTTTCTGTTTGGATGTTTGAAGTTTTCCAGGTTCCTTTGATCCTTTAAAGACTTCACAGGATCCCCTGGTTCTCCAGGAGGCTGCAGGACTCCTTAAGGAGGTTTCAGGCTTTTTAAGGAGAGAGTTAACATTCCTAAAACGTGTTGCAGGTCCTTGATAAACGCCTCTTTCCTTTTAGGACAATGTCAGATGCTTCATCTGGGTCTTCCAGGGGACTTGAAGGAGGCTTGTGAGTCTCTTGACGAGGTTTCGGGGTGTCCTGGGTAATAGGCGGGCCGTCTCGAGGTCTTCTGGTGTCTCAGAAATAAAGACATCGGGGTGATCTTCAGCTCTCTGGTAGAGCGTGCGTCCCATACAGGCTGCGTCCTTCGCGGCGGCCCAGGTTCGATTCCACCCTGTGGCCCTTCGCTGCACACGGCCCCTCTCGCTCCGTCCTCTGCTGTCATTCAGCAGCTCTGCAGCCGGCGGGTTTACATCGCAGATCTGCACAGTGACGAACAGTGACGCTCTGCCACTTCTCCTCCTGCAATAACATCCAGTAACCATGGCGATGGACGTTCAAAACATTAGCAGCTCTATTTCTATTGCAGCCTTCGCACAAGCCGTCATTATTTCCAATTAGGAGCCGACAGATTATCGGTCGGGCCGATTAGCGAGGCCGATATTTGGCATTTTGCAGGTTATCTGTATCTGTGTGCGTCTTCATCAGCATTTAACCTCACAGGAACATTATTTAAAATGATAAACATCCTTCAAACGTTCTTCAAACATCAGACTAAAATGTTTTCTTTAAAACATTATTGGAACTCGTAGTTAACGTTAGCTGATGTCGTGGGAGCGTTCCCGTTAGCTGGCTGCAGACGTAAACGGCTCATTCTAATGCAACGAAAACACAACAATTTATTTTATTCTGATTGTTCACTAAAGAAAACGTACTTATGATATCTTATTCAGATTCTGCAAGTTTTTTTTTTTACTACATTATTTATTTTTTATTTTATTTGGGAAAAGCGGTTTCAAATAACTTTACTACAAATTAGTGGAAAAAGAGAGTTGGAGGCAACTATTGCAGTACTTTTGGTATGGCAACTGTTCTACAGTTAAGCTCTCATTTAGCTCTTCCAATCATTTTTCAAATTTCTTTGTAACATTAACAAATTATATACAAAAGAACATGGGAATATTTATTTATTTATTCATTCATTTATTTAATTTACTACACTATTTATATTTATCATATATATATATATATATATATTTATTTATTTATTTGATTTGATCGTATACACTTTTATTCTGTTTGAGTCCCGCTCAGGCAGTGAAAGTGAATTTCATTGTTTTAATCTGTTCAATGACAATAAGACTCTCTTTGATATATCAGCCTAAATCCTACACACTGGACCTTTAAGGGTTCTCCAGAGTTCTCCAGAGCTTGAAAAGGTTCTCGTGGTGCTGCTGGAGGTGCCAGGGACGCCTGAGGGGTTTGAGGTCATTGAACAGGGTTCTTCGAGTCCTGAAGTTTAATTTGGAGCGGGTCGGATTTTCTCTCGGGGCGACCTTTGTCTGCACGGTCAGTCATTAAAAATGTTCTGTGGGTTCTCGTGTCGGTTCTGCCCGTTCCTGATCTGTTCTGGCTGTAACGTGAGGCCGAAAGTGGCTCATGTGAGCCGTCTGAAGTGTGATCCATGTTTACATCCTCCGGTCTGATAATTACTGTCTGACAGTGTGTGACACACCCAGCTGTCTGCTGCTCTGACTCCGTCCTACACTTTACACAGAACAGCAGAGAACAGCAGAGAACACCAGAGAACACCAGAGAACATCAGAGAACACCAGAGAACACCAGAGAACAGCAGAGAACACCAGAGAACACCAGAGAACAGCAGAGAACACCAGAGAACACCAGAGAACAGCAGAGAACACCAGAGAACAGCAGAGAACACCAGAGAACAGCAGAGAACACCAGAGAACATCAGAGAACACCAGAGAACACCAAAAAAACACAGAGAACACCAGAGAACATGAGAGAACACCAGAGAACATCAGAGAACACCAGAGAACACCAGAGAACATCAGAGAACACCAGAGAACAGCAGAGAACACCAGAGAACATCAGAGAACAGCAGAGAACACCAAAAAAAAACAGAGAACAGCAGAGAACAGCAGAGAACAGCAGAGAACAGCAGAGGAACGGCTGCGAGGAACCAGACAGGAGACGGGAGCAGGTGACTGTCGGACAGGTGTTAGAGGAGGAAGTGCAGTAACTGCAGTGTTACTGTTGTGTGCTTTTATTAATATGCTTCAAATCTCTTAATTATGGCAGCTTTCATTCCATCGTGATTCAGTTTTTGAACATCCTCTTTAAATAAACCTGACACCTGATTTATATCTTACAGGTTTAATCAGCGACATCATACAAAGTTCGCTGAAAACAAACTGCGACAGGCGATTACGTGTTTATTCCTCCAACCACAAGCAAATCTTAAAAATGAAGAGAGACTAAAACTAAACTGAAAAATAAAAAAGTCTGAAATGCAGAGCCGATGGATGAACCTTCAAACATTGGACATAAACCGTCTCCACGGCTTCTACTCATTTTAATCGTCTCTTCAGCGGACACTTGTGCTGCTTTCATCTCTTTATTCTTCTGCTTTCAGAGCTCACACTTCAGCGGACGCTTCAAACGTTTCAGATCTTTACCTGAACAACTTCCTCAGCTCCTCTTCTACCTTTTTCCACGTTAATACCTGCGTGCATGCTGTTTTTAAACGGAGGAAAACCCGTTAGAGACTCCTCTGTGATGGACAGCTGACCAGAGCTGTGTACACGGCTCTGCAGTAGATGCCTTTCTGTTCTTTTTTTTGATTTTGTTTTGTGTCACGTTCAACATCTCGAGCGGGTTGGAAACAGGTTAGTAAACAGTGGACAGCAGCATGGAGGCCAGTGAAAATGTTACCGTGGTCACTTAAATCTTCTACTTATTCAGCTTCTCTTTCAAACTTGCTGCAGACTCAATTGTGAATGACAGATTTTTGGTATTTTCCACCTGATGACATCATTTTTTTTAAACCATATTTGGCATGTGTTTTTTTCTCATCAAAAAAAGATAGTGGCATCATGATAAGAACCTGGCAATTAAAGGGTTAAACTTCTGAAAATTCAACAGTATTTGATATTTAGGATTAGGACTGATGTTGGTTAAAAAATTAAATCATTGAAAGTAGAAAATAATATTAATATCTTTCAGGCTTGATTTTGAAAAGCACATTTTATGTGCAGAGCAGTAAGAGTGTGTGTAACATTAAAGCGAGCCCTAAGGATTAAAACAGTTGATCCGTTTCAGGTGATCGAACAATCGATCGATTTATGTCCGATCGCTGACGTTCTAAATGACTCCTCAGTGGTTTATGTAAAGAAAACATCAGTTTCGTCCAAATGAACTCAAATTCAAAAGAAAATTTGAATGAACGCTTGTTTCCATTGATGTTGTGTAAACTTTCAGCTGCATCACACAGATGGAAAACATCACACACACACACACACACACACACACACACACACACACACACACACACTGTCCTACCTGCAGCCGTCCGTCCAGCGTCCTCTGGATGGTGACACACTTGCTGGGATGGACGCCGTTGGTGGTGACGGCGGTGATGAGCGAGTCCAGCTCGTCCTTCTTCTCCTTCAGCTTCTTCACGAGACTCTCGATGGCGCGCTTGGCGAAGCCCTCGTTCTCGGCGCCCTGCCGGTGGCACATGAGGCTGTGGACGATGCTGAGGCAGGCGTCTGCGCTGCTGGGGGCCGGGCCGACCGACATGGTCACTGAATCTGCGAAAATTTAGAAAATCCAGTCAATGCTTGAATCATGTTTTAAGCAAAAATGACAAAAACACCCCAATATTTGCTAACTTTCATCTTCCATGATAACAAAACTGAATAAATTTGTTATGGACATTAAAATGTAAAAAAAAAAAAGACACCTGAAGACGTCACCTTGGATTCTGAGAAACAGACTCAAGCTCATACATTTTATAGACCAATGATTCATGGAGTCATCATAAAAATATTCGCTAGATAAATAAAAAGTGAAAATCATTAGTTGCAGCTCTATAATTTAATTTGATTTAATCAGTTACTATTTCAAGCTGAGATTTTTTCTGTCAGAAGATTTTTTGACACATTATGTGCTCAAAGACTATTGAAAATGTGAAAATCCAATAATAATTTTGGTTTTTGCAGTTTTTGGCGACGATAAATGGTGCAGTTTTGCAACTTTAAAGAAAATATTCATATTTTCTTTAAAAACTGGCCATAAAATAAACACAAATACAACCATAAAGTTGGATGCCCCTCCCCTAAAGCCAAAAATAAAAAACACAAGTCTCTCATCAGCGCTTAAAAAATGATTTGACAAGCCTCTCCCTTTTAAACCCCCCCCTCATAAATAACAAACAGTCCCTTACAAATTCAGATTTCTACACATAACATACGAAAAGCTCAGACAGAAGCCTTCATCCGCTTAACGTGTTCAAGGACCGGAGAGTTTTAAAGAAAACATGCCTTCCAAACCTGCAGTAAAAAAAATACAAAATACAGCCATGAATAAAATACGGTAAATAATGAACAGTCCCTAAGTGGTACAATGACATAGTAATACACAGGTATGTTCTGTAAAAGATAAAATACTCTGAAACAGGATCAGAGCTGTGACATCTCATTGATATGATCAGATCCTGGTGATCGGTGATCAATATAAAGATTGAGTGTGATGCTCCGTCTTCACTTTCACTGTGTTGCATCACGTTTCTGATTATTCATCAACCTCTGACTGACTCACGTGATCCCCCCGAGCCCCTCACCGACTGATTAATCAATTCAACTTATGATTGTCAATAAGATGACGTCAGCCGTCCATAATTAGTAGACAGTGATGTCATCAAGCCGCTTAGTTGGTCAATCAAGTCTCGTTTTCTGTTGATTGGTTGATTGATTACTGATGTAACGATCAGCGCAGCTGGGGGTCAGAGAGACAGTTTGACATGCAGACACTCACACAGACAGGAGGACAGACAGGGGGACAGACAGGAGGACACACAGGAGGACAGACAGACGCATCAACAGTTGTCAGGTATTAAAGCGGCCGCGCGGAGTGAACCCTCCGCGGGCTCCGGCGGCTCCACTCACCGGGACTCGGCTCTCTCCGCTCGGCTGTGCTGCGCTGCCTGTGACGGTGAGACCGGCTGTCTGTGTGTCCGTGTGTCCTCCGTCTGATCCAGACTGTCTGTCTGCACACTCATGAGAGTCAGCGCGGGGGGCTGTGTCATGCTCACCAGACAGCCAGACATAACAGGAAGTCAGCCGAGTCCGACGCGTTATAAAAATAAGAGTAGATTCATGAGCGCAGACAAGCACATTAAAGAAGAACAAGAATCTGCCTTAAAACGCGTTTTTCACACATTAAAGATCGTGTGAAGTGGTACATATTATTATGGAACATTATTAAGTATAATTAGTATAATTATTCAAGTACATCTGACGTACTTGTACTTAACTTTTTTGTTGTTTTTATTCATTTATTTTAATTTCTTCTACTTCTACTCTCCCTCCAGAAGAAAATGTACTTTTGACTGCACTACATTGATTAGTAGTTAGTAAGTTAGATCTTCATTTGGAACATGGTAAATAAAATAAGACAAAATCAAAGCATGTCACATAAAGTAATAAATAGATAAAAAACCCAAGAAATGATTCGAAAAAAGTGCAGAAAATAAAAAAACAAAATATGTATTTTTGGTAACTTGATTTCAATCCTTTAAAACTTGAGCAAAGTGGCTTCATTTCTTTCAAAAATAGCAACACAAAAAACCCTAAAATAAATATTAAATAAAAAATACTACAATATAAATATTTAATAAATAATACATATTTACATAACAAAAAGTAATACAATCTATATACACTATGTGCACTTTTCATTTATCCACATAATGTATGCTTTTTATTTAAAGTTGCACAGCATAACTGAAATACACACAGGATGTGTTTATTATTACTACACAAAAACAGAGAAATATGAATATTATTGCACAGTAAATGGCAAAAGTATTGCAAATCGGGGAATTGCAAAGGAATTTTACACAGTAACAATATAAAGCATATAAGATATTTATATATTTATGATGATAAAAAAGGAAATATATAAACTGTAATGAAAAAAGTGTTGTGTATTAGTCATATTAGTTATCTATATAATGTATATGACTATGTTTTGCTGCAAATACTTTTGTGCTTTTACTTGAGGAGACTGTGATTTTAAATGCTGACTTTTACTTGAAACAGAGTAAATCTACACTGTAGCAGGCCCAAACACTTCTGCTTTTACTTAAATTAAGTGAGATTTTGGAGTATTTCTCCAGTGAGACATTAGGTCAGTATGTTATGGTCTGCCTCTAAACTTTCACACTTAAAACATCCGCCTGCAAAATCATCCTCACGTTATTATTATAATAATTATTATAATTATCAGCATCGTCATTATTATTATTATTACTATTATTATTATTTTTTATGCACTAGATCTAACTTCAAACATTTATTTTGAAGTTTGAGGACAGAAATGCGTTTTCCGGTGCTTTCTTAACTTCTGTGACAAAGTTTGTTTGTGCGCGTGACCTCTGTTGAGTGTGAGGCAGACAGCCAATCACAGCTCTCCTGTGTATGCGGTTGCCCTGGGTTACCAGGTGATTGGCGGGTCGGCGGACAGACAGACTTTAGCGCCATCTCGTGGTGAAGAGAAAAATAATGAACACAAACAAAATACAACAGACGAGTTTGACACTGATAAAGATATAATCAAAAGTATTATTGGTATTATTATTATTATTATTATTATTATTATTATTATTATTATTATTATTATCATCATTATTATTCAGGGGTTTTCTTTATTTTTTATTCTGAAAACAAAATCTGCAACTGAAAAAACAAGACCTCAAATATGATATTAACTGAGAATTAAAGATAAATTATTCAAAATTAAAATTAAAATACAAATTTAAATCAAAATTATATTTGAATGGAAATCAACCTTTTCCTACAATTATTTTATTTTGAAGATCAAAATTTGAAATTTGAGTTTCATTTTTTATTCTTTCAATTATTAATAATGTTTTAAAATTAAATCTTTGGGTCTTGATTTGGTTCCATAACCTGAAACTGATATTAAAATGCTATATCTGATGGTCTTTAATTTGGAGGATTTCCACCTTTTAAACCTTCTGTGGACAAACATCTATGTTAAATATTATATTATATATAGAATATTGCATTAAATAATTACATGCAAATTTGCAAATTTAAATCAAATCAGATATTAAAGATTAAACTATCCAAACTCAAAAATGCACATACCGAATAAATAACTACAAGGCATTCAATCAAAAAGCAAAAAATAAAAACAAGAAAACAAAACAAAATACATAAAAAATAGGCCGAATCTTTAGCTTTTTTTTTTTTTTTTTAAAAACTTCCCCTTTTTACTTATATTTATTACTAATTTACTACTAAGTTTAATCAGGCCAAAGGGGAAAAATTAATAGAAATGCAGAAAGAAAAAAATCCCAATTGAAAATAAGCCAGTTTCGCATCTGTTTGCGAGCACAGTTTTAATCATGTTTTTATTTTTGAGGGTTAATTCCTGAAGTCAAATGTAAACAGAAACAGACACATTCATGAGGACAGTGAGGACACTGAGGACAGTGAGGATAGTGAGGACAGTGAGGACACTGAGGACAGTGAGGACAGTGAGGCTGCATGAAGGACAGTAACTAAACCTGACCGTTAGCCGAGCCGTTAAACGCTGAATTTCAAACCGTTTTTTATTTCGGGGTTCGGTCTGAACGGTCGTTGATTTGGGAGCAAACAGGTGAAACGTCGACAGGTGAAACGTCGACAGGTGAAACGTCGACAGGTGAGCGGCGGCGCCAAACTTTGATGTTTAGCTACAATAACAACATGTTGCTAGCTTAGCTACCTTTAGCACAGCAGTCGTTAGCACCCAAACGTTGCGTTACGGGACATTACGGTCGCGTGATACTGTCACGTTAATTCGAAAAAAAGCGTTTAAAACGCGTTGAAGTTTAACTGAACATAAAAAAGATTTTAAAAATAATCGGCGACTTTAAAGACCATTAGCTCAGATTTGTAGCAGTAGCAAGCTAGCAGGTTAGCATCGCGGTTAGTCCACGTCAGCTGAGACAGCGGCGGTGAGCAGGTGTGTTTCCGCTTCCCGGTAACACACCTGCGTCCGTCACGTTTGAGGTGACAGCTTTCTTTCATCTTAAGTTGTAAACTTAACCAACTTAAACTAAAAACTTTCCTTCCTAGAGTCAGATAACGTGTTTAAGCTAATGCTAGCTCGAGAGAATGGCGGCGGATCCCCTTTGTAACTTTCTCAAATGTGACGTCTCACAGTTCATCGGCAAACCAGAGCTTTGTAGCGACTAAAGTTTAACACGTGGACATTTATGGTCTTCTCTCAAAGTCGGCTTTCATTTGAACCATAAAGCAGCACTTACTGTTGACCAAAGACGGACTTCATGCGTTGTTGCTGCTGATTAAATGAGGCACCAGAGGGGAAATTCACGCTTTCTGCACATTTAAAAAAGCTGCTGGTTGTGTTTCTGTGCCGAATTGAATTTTTTGTGTGTCATTCAGATATCCAGCGGATTTCGTCCTATTAATCCCTTCGGTAATGAAAGAGGCGTTTGTCTTTGTTAATTAGCCCACAGGTGAATGGGGTTTCGGCTCAGCTGTGAGTGTGTCATTTTTGTGACTTGCAGTAGAAAGATTCAGGGAAACTGGAAGCTTATGGATTCATCAAAACCACCCTCATTTTTCCCGAGAGGCACCTCAAAGGTTTCTCTCAATGAGCGGTGAGACACATTTCATCACATCCTGCAAAATGTGCTTTTAAGTTGACAATTTATATTTGATTGTTCCATTTTCCATCCTGTAACGTCTCTTGGTTGAATGAGAAGTATGTTTTTCTTTACCAAGAATCACCATGATTACATAATATGTAATGTGGATCACAAAAACTCATCATCAGTTTATCCAAAGACATACAAATATGATTGATTATTGATTATTGATAACCTTTGAACTCCTGTCTGTGTGTGTCATGCTGTAGCTTCTCTCACCCTCTTACCCGGCCCAGAATGACGACCTTTAACCCCGTCCTTCCACACCAGAGGAGGGTGTATGACGCCCCACAGGTGGTCCTGCTGGTGAGGAGAGAGAGGTCATCACCGCTCAACCTGCAGGTGAGTTACAGAGCTGTGCACAAAAATATACACAAAAATATATACTCTTGCTATTATTGTTCTTATTTTATTCAAATAGGATAACAATGTTCCCACAGATCCTTAAAAAGTCTTAAAAGGTATCAAATTAATTTATCTAAAAATAAGGCCTTAATTGGTATTAAATTGACTTAAATTAACTTTTCAGAAGCCTTAAAAATGCTCAGACATGCATTGCATTGTCAAATCTCAAAATAATTGGTAAAACCCTTTTTTCTGCTAAATAATTTAATATATTCCTTTTCTTAAACTCGTTATGATGGGAATCCAAGAAGTATAAACATGCAGATTGAGAATCACAAAATCGTCCTGAAAACAACAGAAATGCCAGATATTTCCCACTTCTGTGTGTAAATAAATAGATGCCTTTATGAGAATATAACATGTTCATTGTCTTCCATGAAGAAAAAAGTTATTTTTTCCCAACATTTGACATAGAAAATCTAACTTTTCTACTGGACAAAAAAGTTGTTTTTTTGTTACAATAAACATTTGGGCAAAATAAAATAGTTCACTTTCGGTTATTAAGAAATTTGTTCTTTAGCTTAATTCCGAGTTGCATTAAAAAAGTCTTAAATCTAACTTGAGTTTAAAGAAAAACATTTTGCACTTGATAAGCTCTTCTAAACTCACCTGTTTGGCGCTCTGCTCTCCGTCCCGATGCAGACCCGTGACACGTCTGTGGGGGTGACGCAGCGTCTGAGGAGGAGGAGCGTCTGGACTCGACTCGGCTGGAATAAGGCGACTCGTCGCTTCTCGATCTCCAAACTTCGAGGCTTCTGGAGCTTCAGGAACAAGTACAAGTGGAGAGCCAGGTTCACCTCCACCTACAGGGGTGAGTACCTGCTGGTGTTTTCTCTCTGACAAGAAATCATAGCGATAAATCAGTTAACAAACCGCCCCAAAGAGGAAATATTATCATTACTAACTTCTGTTTCTGAAAAATAAGAGTTATTCCATCATCACACCTAAACCTGTCGTTACATCCTCACCTGTAGTCACACCTGTCTGTGCTTCCTGTGCAGGACGAGCAAACCTTCATAGTCGACTCGGGCAGCGTCGCCTCCTGGGGACGAGAAACATCTGGAAATTAACAGCAGGTCAGTTTATTAACACAAGCTCACAGTGAGCAGAGGACACACCCCAACTGTTGTTACACCTGTTGGAGGCTCAGGTAAGACGGTAAAATGTCCCTGATGATAGTCAAACCGCTGATGTTTGAAGTTGTGGATGGTACCTTTACCATCGCCGTTCAGACCGTGAGTTTTTCATACATTCATTAAATATAACTATAACATGAAAGCAGCAACTGTAAACTGAGATATAGATAAAATAATTTAATTCACTGATCCGACTACTTTCAACTATTAAGGTGGAACGTTTACTTGTAATGTAACTGCATGTGCATTGAAAAAAAGGTGCATGAAATCATGACGTGAGTCCATCAACACACCTTAAATTTCAATATGACAACTTTGACAGCTCAGTCTGTTTTTATTGTCTCTCTTGGACGACTTCAGTAATGAGCGGATCTTAAGCAGAAATTTAACCGGATTATATGAACTTCATATATTCCAAAACAACAACACGTCACGTGCAAATGTTTCACAGTAAAATGTCAACAGAGGCGTTGTCAGAGGGCTTTTATTTTGAAGTGGGAGCAGGAAAGTTTGAGTAACAGACCTTTGTATTTCCTCATTTCTGTGACAGAGACTTTTAAAGTAAAACGTGGTTTAGAGGCGATATAATCATCACAACGCCATTTTCACTGTTTCTGCTAATAAATGCACAAGGAAGAAAACGGCGAGCCACCGTTTCTCGATGTGCTGCAGCTGACAGGCAGCTCACGCTCTAATATACTTATATATAATATATCATATATAATATATAATATCGATCGGTGCACGCCTGCTTTTGGCGGAGTGACCAGTGATGACAGGTTTCTTCCTCCCATTAAAGCATTACAGTAATAAACACGGTCACCTGTTCTCCTGCAGGACAAACACACCTGCAGAGGGGCGGGGCCACCTCTGTCAGTGGGCGGAGCTGGAGCAGAGCCAACGTACCAACCAAGAAGAAGCTGGACGCAGAGCTGGACAAGTATATGTCAATGTCCAGGAGCCGATTGGACAAACAGCTAGACGAATACATGTCCAAATCCAAGAGCCGGCTGGATGCTCAGCTGGACGAGTACATGTCGATGGCGGGACAGATAGAGACAGACTGGGACTGAGACGGTTGTCATGGCGGCGGAGGGTTCAGTTTTCAGCCGGTTTTCTGCCTACAGTTTGATTTTGTGACGGATAAAGCTTCATTATTTGATTTAAACAGATGAAGGTTAAAGATGTTAATGTTTAATTTGACGGGTGGATTATTGATCGATGTGATGGAGCTGTAGGGGGGAGGAGCTCTGACTTTAGTTTGAACTCACAGGTGAGTTCCAGGTGTGCAGAGGCAGGAAGTCGCCGTGTTGCTCTCAGTGAACGTGTATTAGTTTCACCTGTTTGGTTTGTTCATCAGTTTATCGTCACCTGAATAGGCCGTGTGCACTTCACTGACCGCTCTGTGTGTGGGAACTTTTTCCGATCGTGTTACTGAGGCTCCACTTTTGTTACCAGAATTTAAAAAATATATATTTTAATAAAAGATGTTACCTGCCGAGTCACTGTTGTTTACTTCAGGTGTTCAGAAAGTGAAGCACAATTCAAGTTTTCCTTCGTTACGGAGTCTGATCATCGATATGTTGGGCAACTCAAGTATCAAGGGAGGCTCAACTTGTGCCCCCAGGACCAAATGTGGCCCCCAGTCGGGTGTCCGGTGGCCCTTAAACTATTTTCTAATTCACAATAAAGAGAAAGCGATATACACTGGGAAGTGGTTTTTACTTTTAGTGTCCATAAGGTGCCAGATTGCAGAAAACAGCATCCAAATAGTGCCAGTGGAGGATCCCCCACACCCCCGACAGAGGTCCTGGATAAGACCCGAATGTCCTGAAAAATCCCAGAACATCCTGAACTCGCACAATTGTCCTAAAAAATATATATATATATAAATATCCCAAAATTGTATAAACGTCGTGAAATCCTAGAAACGTGGTGCTGCTGTGATTGGCCCCTGACCTGAAGTGAGGTTTTGAATGAAGGGCTTTTATATGGACTTAATGTCTATTTTTTAAGTATCTTAATTTTTCGCACATTTTCAGTCAGAGTTGTAAATGTGATTTTAATTCATGCCAAAAAGTCTGATGAAACCAGGGTTTCAATTTTAAATTATTTTATTAAAAAATGCAACATGAACCTGCAGACAGGAAATTCAGGTTTACAATAAACAAGGTGCAGCATTAAAAAGGCTGAAATTACATGATTGTGTGGTCTGATAGTGTCACGAGGGGCCACAGGTGTCTGCTGCTGCAATCCACTGCGAGTCGAAAACTGATATTTTATTCTATTTCTGCCAATAGATCCTCTAAATCTTACACACTGGATCTGTAATGCAACATACAAAAGCCCAGACAAACAAACTCTGAGCAAAACAGTTTGAACCAAAGCTAATAACGTAAAGTCACGAGCGTCCGTTTTTACTGTTAAAGCACTTTTCACAACACAAGCACAACACGAATCACTACATAAGGTCAAAATGAATAAAGATGTCATTCGGCACCACGTCGCCACGTCGCTGTGCCACCAGGTGTGTTTTCCCTCCCTAACCTTTCCAAATCTGAGCAAACTGGCTTGATTTCTTCCAAAAAGCTATGGAAGAAGGCAACGGACAACTTAAAGTGAAATGGTCCAAAAATTTGCCAGAAATTAGTAAAAAGTTCAAATAAAATTACCTGATAATAAATGACAAAAAGAATAGTAAAAAATAAATGACATTTTTAAAAATATATTTTAATATGTATTTGATTTTTTTTCTGAAACAAAAATTTAAATATATAGTTTTATGAACATTTTCTCTATTTTTTTTCCATTTTCTTGTCTTTTTAAATTTTTTTTTGCATTTTGTAGAACATTTCTTGCCAAGTTGTTCATTGCTTTTTCTCCCCATGTTTTCAAAATAAATCAAATTTCAGAGGTTTACATGCTTGTCAAAGTTTTTTGAGTGCAGCACAATAAAATCAGTCTATACATGAAAGGGTTAAATGACCTTCCTTCGGACGTTATTTTCCGTTATTTAAGTTCCTGGTTCAGTGAATTGCAGCATAACATACAGGCTCTAATAAGAGACATTCCAGGAGCATTATGGGAAATGTAGGATACAGTTAGGACACAGGGATGATGATGATGATGATGATGATGATGATGATGATGATGATGAAGGTCACAGACACCTGTGGAAGAAGAAGTGACACCTGGAGCCCGGCTGACAGTCACACAGCTGCCCGAAGCGAGGACCTTTCTTCACCGAACAGGACGCCCTGACGTCACACTGAGAGAGAGAGACGGATGGATGGATGGATGGATGGATGGATGGATGGATGGATGATAGATGGATAGATAATTTATTAACCCTTCACAGAAAATAACATTTGTTACAGCAGTTCATTAACACATAACATAAAAGTACATCTATATTTATTCACAGGAAATAAGTCATAAATAATAAAAAATCAGCATGTGTGACGTTGTCTCACGGTCGGCAGGCGGCTCTGTCGTCTGTTCAACGTTGACGACTTCCTGTTCTGAAGTTTCTCCAGAACGTTCTGCAGGGCGAGCAGCTGGCAGACAGAAAGTATAAAAAGTATTTATCGTTACACGTTATTTATGACACGACTTCAAAGATCAGGTTCTTTAATCCAAAAGACAAAATGCATCATTAACTAAGGAGAGGAGACCGGGCTGGTTTCTGGCTCATAATCAAATGAATTTTTATTTTAAACATGTAAAAACAAAACACGCAAATAAAAGCAAACGAGAATTCAAGCAAGAATAATGAACGAAGAGAAAATAATTTAAAAAAAAAAAGATCTTTCCGAAGTCTAAACATCTATCTCAATTACAAATACTAAAACCACTTAGACTTAAATATTACCTGTTCAAAAAGGAGTAGGAAGAGGTACTCATGTATTCATTCTTACCCCTATACTGTATATTCATTAACATTTTACATACATAAACGACGTCCCAAATTTTGAATTTTAATGTGAGAATATTAAAAGTATGTATAAATATTTTTTTAAGAGCTTCTGGAACTAATATTAGCCATTCATTTGTCTGCAGTTGACTATGGAGACTCTCTCTCTCTATAAGCAGTGATTGAACCAGCTGCTTCCTAAAAGAGAAACATGAAAAACCCAACTTCACCCCGAGCTTTTATGATGTTGAAAAGACAGATTAAAAAACAGGTATTTGCAAGCTGAGACTCGTTCAGTCACCTGATTACTTAAAACAATCTGATTTACATTGTCAGCTGTCTGCTTGGACCGTAAAAGCACATCATTTTAGTTTTGTCAGGGATGAGTGCGAGTCTCAATTCACAAAGATTCCTCTGAACTACAGTAAACGCAGATTGCAGCTCTTTAACTGCACTCGCTAAAGATAAAGCAGAACTATACAAAATAGTGTTGTCTGTGTAAAAATGAAAATTTGCACTTCTAACATTGAAGCATGATTTATTCATACAAATAGTAAATAAAATTGGACCCAGTATGGATCCTTGTGGGACACCATTTTGAATATTCAAAAAGCCAGAAGACACATCGTCCACTCGGACACTTTACGCTTTACAGCTCAAGTTTTGGAGGAAAACGCTTCGTTAAACAGCCTGTGCAAACAAAGAGGTCAACTGTGTCAAAAACCTTTGTGTTAATGTGAAAATACAGCAGCACAGTATTCTTCTGAGTCTGTCGCGTTTATGTTGTCATTTAAAACCTTCATTGTTGCATTGACTGTGCTGTTTTTTAAAATTCTGAAATATGACTGTAAATCATTGAGAATGCCATGGCTTGATAAAAAAATCCTTTAATTAAGTACATATAAGCCCCCCTAAGACCTGAGCTAAATCTGAGAGTTTAGATATGAGCCTTTATTATTCTGATCATTCTGCGTAAAAAGTACTTTTAAAAAAGTACTTTTATTTTTCTTCAGTTGTAGTAAAATAGTTAAATCATAATACTGTCATAAATAAAGATATTACAGTGACTCACCAGCTCTCTGCTGTCCTCTGACTTCCCGTCTTTCTCATCCGTCCATGGACTTCCTGTCTCACCTGAGGACAGGAGGAGGAGGAGGGACAGCAGGACGATGAGGACAGAGGTGGCTGTGTTCATCCTGCTGCTGCTGAGGCTCAGAGGAAGAGTCCAGCTGGAGGAAACAGAAGAAGAAGTGATGTGTTTCTGGATGAGAGGAGCAGGTCTGAGTCCGCGCTGCTGACGCTCAGATTAACCGGCTGCTCGTTATGCAACTGAACACAACACGATGAGTGAAAACATGTCAGCTTAATGAGATTGGACTCATTCAGAGCGTCCGCTGCACTTCAGTGAGACGACAATTAATAATCTCATCTGGTCTCATATTCATTCTCCCCTCATCTCCTCCAGGTTGTTTTGATTTTTATTTTAAGGGATTTTTTTGTTTATTTTTTTGAAATTAATTTTACATTTTTGTAAGGTTTTGTATATTTTTTTGTGTGCTTTATATGTGTTTTTTTTATAATCAATAATTTTCAGTTTAAATGTCCACTTTTACGACGATGTTTGTTTTTACAGTCTGTGCAGCTGAACTTTGAGTCGTGTGTCAGTCACTTCCAGCAGCAGTTACATAAACAGTTAATCTGCTCTCTAACGTAATCTTTGCTTTATTTAGGACGAACTAATGAATGGAAACATCAACCTGAGGGAGTGACATCTCCGAGGACGGAGTCACTGGATCACCTGTCAATCAATCAGCTGTAATTAAAGAGACAGTTCACCCAAAAATCAAAAACAGCCCCTTTCCTCTCACCTGCAGCGCCACTGATCACTTTAGATCGTTTTGATGTCGGCCGAAGAGATTTCTGCCGTCTGCCACAAACAAGGTCCTAAAATAAGAAGTGAGACAAATAAATACAGTAATTTTGGAGTATTTATTGCAATATAATAAATGTGATATTGGAGTAGAATAAATGTAATTATTGCACAAGATCCAGTCAAATACAAGACTTGACTCTTGACTTATGAATTTTAATATTCTTCTGTTAACCCTTTTAACCTGAAGAAATTTGGCTTGATTTCATTTAAAAAATGGGAAGGCAGTGAGCCACTTAACAAGAAATGAAAGAAAAAGAAGACAATTACCTAAAATAATCCCCAAAAAAGTAAAGTAAAACAAACAAACAAAAAAAGAAACAAGAAAATTACCTTAAGAAAATGCTGAAAATAAAATACAATATAATTCTGTTCATAATTTTAATAAATATTTATAAAAAATAGTAATAATTCTGACATTTTTCATTAAAAAAAAAATCGAATAATCTCACCGAGCTGATTCTCAGGTCCTTTTCTTTTTTTTCTGGACATTTCTTACCAGTTAACTTTTTTTCTAATCTTTTCAAAAGAAATCAAATCAATTTTCTCAGAGGTTTAAACGCCAGTGAAAGGTGTCTGAACGACAAAAAACTGATGTAGATCCAGGTTCTGAAGGGTTAAATATCTTTGCTCTAGTCTCGTCAGGATCTCTAGCCTCCGAAAATCTCTGACTTTGCCAAACACATCACAGATGACGCGTGCAGCACCTCTGACCTCCGCCAGAGCTTCACATGTTCAAGGCATGACAAAGCAGTTTATGACCTACATCAGCTGTTTTTCTTAAAGGGCCAGTTCACCCCCAAATTTAAAATACATTTCCTCTTACCTGAAGTCCAATCAGCGTACAGGACGCCAACACAATATCGCCACCGTGATCACCTGTGCACCTTATGTGCTTCACCTGCCACACTAACCCGCACTGCCACCTGAGGAGAAGCTTATCCACGCAGAAAATATCAACGAACGCACAGACATTAAACAAAAAGTGTATCACCGCGCAGAAGGAAGCGTGCATCTACTCGTGGACGAGAGGCGTGTGACGGTGCGTGACGGCTGAGCTGTAACGTCAGGTGAGCTAAGAGACGATTAACACTTCCTTATCCTCATCGATAATAAAAATATGATGAAGCTTAAAGCTGATGTATCTCTTTCTGTCCCTGAAGGTGATTATCGGTGATTATTGATCAGTCCAGCAGAGAGTCCAAAAATAATCCACTGATCAGTTAGTGTCGATCAATCAATAATCAGCAGACTGACTGTGAGAAGTCATTTATTACAATATAAAAACATCAATCTGAAAGTGGTTAATGTGTCGTCATGGTAACACCGTCTGATCGGAAATCAGACGCTCTGAAGGTTAGCGGGCAGGAAGTGACGTCAACAAGTTAGTGATGATCCTCAGTCTGTCATCAGTTATTGATCTGCAGCCTGCAAAAGGACAAGAGACAGGAGGAAACACAGGAGGAGGAGACACAGGAGGAGAGACAGAAGGAGGAGACAGGAGGAGGAGAAACAGAAGGATAAGACACAGGAGGAGGAGCCACAGGAGGAGGAGACACAGGAGGAGGAGCCACAGGAGGAGGAGACACAGGAGGAGGAGACACAGGAGGAGAGATAGGAGGTTAGTGATCATGTTTCACTTTTAACTTCAAATTCAGCTTTAATTTCCATGATAACAAAGAAACCTTTTTTTCTGATTGTTTTGGGTAATTTTTTTCTTTTAATTTGATAGGACAGAGTCAGACAGGAAGTGATGTCAGAGATGCAGCAGGTTCCTGATGTTTGACTGAAAAGGTCAAAATAAACTAACTAACTAATACAAAAAAAAAATCACAAAAATACCCTCACAACTGCTTTATGTTTGATCACATTTTGATTTTTTAATAATAATGATAATAATAATAATAATAATAATAATAATAAATAATTAAAATCCTATAAACTGAAACATGATAATGAAACAATGAATCCTGACAGTTGTTGTGTAGATAAAGTAAAATGTTTGAACATGGAATTATTATGTATTATACAAAAGAATTACTAAAGTACTATAATTATTTTAATGTAAAAAAAACCCCATTTATTTTATTTTTAAAATTATTTTTATTAAGTACATTTAATATAATTTTGACACTTAAGTACAATGAATATCAGATACTTTCAGACTTTCACACATGTCATGTTCTAAATTTAAATCTAAATTTTTTCTTTTTTATTGACTTTCAGGCGCTTCATCCGCCACTGATGTTAACGGACTCATGAGAAAAAACGGCGTTTCTTCAGATGTTGGAGGTAACGCTCGCTGAGGAGTTGAGATACAGAAGGTCGTTTGTGTGGTGAAGTGTTTCCTGTCAGAGTCTCTTTAACTGTGTCAGTGAAGCAAACACATAAAACTGTATAATAAAGCACATAAAGATAAACAGCTGCTCTCACCTTTCACCTGGAGGTCGAAGGTCAAACTCCCGATGAGTCTCTGCACAGGAGAAAAACACTTTTACTCTTTAGGACTCATCTGGGTGGAGGACTGAACATAAATCACAGATAAAGCTCTCTGCAGTCGACATGGAAACATTAAATCTCATATTTCAGACACTAAATGTGAGTCAAACCATCATTTATTCTTTTACTGCAGCGCTCTGGACTCAGTCAGCGGGCTCAAAGGGCCAACAACATGTGGTAGCAATAAATATGCTCAATAAAAACAAATAATTAGCACCAATCGCTGTCAAAAGTTAAAAAATGGCAATAAAATCAGTTAAAATTGGTGAAAAAGATTAAATAACAAACAAATCTGCAACTACTGAAAAATAACAGTAAAAATAAAGACAAAACAAATGATAAAAAACAGTCACGTTTGTGAATGAACCAAAGCGGGAGCACTGTACAGTTACTTACAACAACAGCAACAACAACAACAACAACAACAACAACAACAACAACAGCAACAACAACAACAACAACAGCAACAACAACAACAACAACAGCAACAACAACAACAACAGCAACAACAACAACAACAACAACAACAACAACAACAACAACAACAACAGCAACAACAACAGCAACAACAACAACAACAACAACAGCAACAACAACAACAACAACAGCAACAACAACAACAACAACAACAACAACAACAACAACAACAACAACAACAACAACAACAACAGCAACAACAACAACAACAACAACAACAACAACAACAACAACAACAACAGCAACAACAACAACAACAACAGCAACAACAACAACAACAACAACAACAACAACAACAACAACAGCAACAACAACAGCAACAACAACAACAATAATAATAACAGGACTCATAAAGCGTTTTTCTTGGTACTCTCAGACGATCAAAAGGTTAAAAATATTACACTCTGGAACCTGGTTTCAGAAGTTTGCATTTTCAGGCCCCCATAATGCCGTTGTCGTGTGAACGAACTGCCAAACCGCAACAAAAGTTTATCGTTTCATGCAAGAGGCGTTGCCATGTGAACGACCCCTCGATCGCTTTTCTTTTTAATAACTGTAACACTCCTATAATACTCATATATTACTGTAAACAGCTGTAAAATTAATAATTTAAGGTGCTCTCGACACTTTGAGGCTGATTTATTATCTTGCAGACTCAGAATGAATTTGATTGGCTCTCACCTGTCTGCAGGTGGTCTTTGGCTCCGTCCTCATCAGCTCCAGATCTGTTGGACGGCCAATCCCAGCAGGAGAACCGGGCCGCACCCGCCGACCCACGAGGCCTGAGCGGGGTCACAGAGGTCACAGTCTCACATAAAAAAAACAACTGTCCACATACTTTTGGCCTTGTGGAGACAAAGCTGCGTTCAAGTTCACGGTAAAACAGAGACCCGTCAGTGTTGGAGTAAATCACATTTTTTCCGACTGACGTCTTTTTATTTTGTGATTGATGTTGCCGATGGACTTTCTGTCCCCCCTCGGGCGTCTGCGGACGTGAACAGTGCTCGCTTTATTTCGCCGAGGACAGCGAGCGCTGCCGTGACCAATCAGACGCGTCATGAGCAGATTGATGAGGATTCGTGATGAAGTCAAAGGTCACAGATTTCTTCTCTTTGATTAAAGGACGACTTTATTCTTTCTTCTGATCTGCAGAATGTCTCCGCTGTCGTTTCACAGTGAAACTTCACTTTGAACAGTATTTTTATACAACAGCGTTTACTTTTACTGCAGTAAAGGATCTGAGCCCAAAATGTTTAAGTATCTTTGTCGAACTTTAAAGTTATTTAACGTCCTCGTCCACTGTTTGATAGAGTACATTTTGAGTAACTCTGTCTTAATGAAAAACATGTTGAACTTAATGATTAAACCTGATTAAACAATTTCTACCAACTTTACACAAAAAATAAATAACATAAAATAAAAATAATAAAGGTCAGAGAATTTTCTCATATGGCCTTTTACGGTGTCGGTTTGAAGCAAATATAATGTAACTGAAACTGAAAACATGTGAACTGGTCCAATAATAAAACATTTGAACATTTCTCACCTTGTTGTGGACTTCAGCTGGATAAAACCCCGTCACTGCAACACACAAGTACTGCCGTTAGTACCACACGTACTGCGATTATACTACTGTCTGTACTCACAGTGCTACAGTTACTGCACAGTGTTGGTCCTCCTCTCTCACCGTAGAAATAGTCGAAGGTGGCGGTGTAGTCGTAGTCTGGTGTCGCCGTCTCTGTTCGGTAGTCGTAGTCGGCGGTGGTTATTTCTTCTTCGTGGCCTCCTGTGCTTCCTGCGGCGGGAAATAAAGAAGAATATCGAAAATATCAAAATCGCCTCTGAAAACGCTTCATCTTACTTTATTTATAAGTTTTTATAGACACTACAGGAAAAACGGTGATATTTCAGGAATAAAGCTGTAATATGATTAAAATCAATTATTATTATTATAAACGAGAGTTTTACACAGAAATAAAATTAAGAGATAATAAAATCACTTTAAAAAATGGATCAAATTGATAATGTAAAATGTTAAATACTTTTGCTTTTCATACTTTAAATACTATATTACTTTGAATGAAGAAAAATGTTTGAGTTTTTCTTCCAGCACGTGTGAAAAGTTTCATTTCAAATCCTGAACTGTAAAATAAAAAACGGAAGAATAAACATTTAAATTAAACTATGAAATAGACAATAGAAATATGTAATATAAAAATGCACATCTATTTTTGTGTTTTTTAAACGATCCTACAGACGTCTGACACTCTGATATTTATTATGTTATTTCACGTTGACGCCTTGAATGAGTCCGCAGCAGAGAGCGTGACGGTGACGGCAGATAAAATCTCAGCAGGTTCACCTGTTACCAAACAAAACAAAAAAAGCAAAGACAGATAATCAGTGACGCTAATCTTCACCATCATCATCATCGGCTTTAATAACCCGCAGCAGCATATTTGATGATTGAACGCTTCCTGTCAGTTGTGTGACACAAATCTGGCTTCAGCTCTCACCTGTGAACACAAACACCTGGAGCTGTTTCTGACTCTGAGCTACAGAAAGTCAGGACGGAAACAGACGGGCGGAAACCTGTCGAGACTCGCCTGCAGTCTGAACTCAGGGACTCTGAGCAAAGAGCGCTGTCTGAATCAGCAGCACAAAGACTAAAATCGGTCCTGCTTTACTTTCTAAACACTAAAATATATATTGTTTTCTCTTTTCACAACACACAGATTCGTTCCTCACACTGTGTCCTCGGACCTCTCCGTTTGTCCGTGTAAACTACAACCATGTTAAACCTCTGAATATTTGGCAAAATTGGAACTATTGTAAACATTCAGCAGTTTTATGATTTATATATCAGCAGGTTCACTGTAAAATAAATGAATAATTAGCAGCACAGCAGATCAACAGAGTTTTAAAATGGACACAAGCAGTAATGTCATTAATTCAGTGTCTGAACAAACGTCTCCACTTCTGTTCCTGAGATACGACACTGAAACGGCCAGAAACGTGTTTTTGCAGAACATGTGATATCACACCAAAGCTGACCTTTGGGACATAAAAATTCATCACCTCGTCACCATATTCTGTTTGACATTTGTGTGAAATTTTGTCAAAAGATAACCAATGAATTATTAATTTTTTTATTATTTTTAAGGTCACAATAATCTTGATTTTTCATCAAAATCTAATCAGTTCATTGTTGAGTCTAAGTGGACGTTTGGGCCAAATCTATGAAAGTCCTCGAGGCCTCACTGAGATATTGCATTTAAGAGAATAAGACAGACACAACAAAATCGAATCAGTCCAACTGGACGTTTACAAAAGTTTGTGACCTAAATCTAAAAAAAGTGTAAATAGGTTTAAAGTTAAACTGTGCGACTTCAAACTTTATGTTTCAGATAAAAGAGAAAAAAGTCGAAAAAGAGAAGTGTCTGGCCTCTGTGTCCAACGTCTTCCAGTCTGAGGTAAAGATGTTGAAATCTCTTGTTTTGTTATTGTGTGGGACAGAGACTGACAGAGACGTGTGAGTGTTTCCGTGAATCATTAATGCTGAACTGCAGAGCTCAGTCAGGAACACGGAGACTCTTGTTTCAGCAGGTTTTTGTCTCTGTGATGTTTGGATATTTTGGTCACAGACTGAAGAAAAACAAGGAAGAAGAGTGACAGCGTATCCTGTCAGAGCTCATTCAACCGATAAAGTTTCACAATCAAACACAGAAAGAATCTGCAGAGGCAAAACAAACACGACTTCAGTTTCACATTTTTGTTACTGAGACTTTGTTACTGATTTGATCACAAAAAGTCTTTGTGCAAAACTAGGCTAACGGTTTTCCCCTTCTTTTAGTTTTCATGTTAAGCTAGGCTAACAGTTTGCTTGTTTCAGTCTTTGTGCTAAGCTAGGCTAACAGTTTCCTCTTGTTTCCAGTCTTTGTGCTAAGCTAGGCTAACAGTTTGCTTGTTTCAGTCTTTGTGCTAAGCTAGGCTAACAGTTTGCTTGTTTCAGTCTTTGTTCTAAGTTAGGGTAACAGTTTGCTTGTTTCAGTCTTTGTGCTAAGCTAGGCTAACAGTTTGCTTGTTTCAGTCTTTGTGCTAAGCTAGGCTAACAGTTTGCTTGTTTCCAGTCTTTGTGCTAAGCTAGGCTAACAGTTTCCTCTTGTTTCCAGTCTTTGTGCTAAGCTAGGCTAACAGTTTCCTCTTGTTTCCAGTCTTTGTGCTAAGCTAGGCTAACAGTTTGCTTGTTTCAGTCTTTGTGCTAAGTTAGGGTAACAGTTTGCCTGTTTCAGTCTTTGTGCTAAGCTAGGCTAACAGTTTCCTCTTGTTTCCAGTCTTTGTGCTAAGCTAGGCTAACAGTTTCCTCTTGTTTCCAGTCTTTGTGCTAAGCTAGGCTAACAGTTTCCTCTTGTTTCCAGTCTTTGTGCTAAGCTAGGCTAACAGTTTGCTTGTTTCCAGTCTTTTTTTTCAGCGAGTTGAATGAAGATGGTTTGTTTCAGAGTCAACATGTGATGTCTGTCTTTGTTCCTCTTGTTTGATTCATGTCACCAGCACAAAGCATCAATAAACCACAATGACAAAATGTTCAACAACTTCATCTTTCATTTCTGCTTCTACTTCTGTTCTGAGGAGAATGAACTTCAAATAAACGTGAAGAAAAGAAGTTTTCACTCTTACGGCCTGAAGGGAAATAAATCGTTTGTACGGCAGAAAAAAAGCCCTGACTGATGGATTGTTTCTATCCGCACGTTGATTTGACATAAATGAGCTGAAACGATCCCGTCTGTCTGAAATGTGACGGAAGTCGTTAATAATGTTCTTTTATTTCAGTCTGTCAATAGAAAATCAAGAAAAAGATGAATCGGGTGCATTTACATTTATTTCAATGTGGATTCATGTACACTGTCCCTTTTTCTAAATAAATAAATTACAAATCTCTAGAACCTCTTTGCTGTCCTACAACCTTCTCAAGGGACCTTTAACCTCTTCTTGATGACCATCTCTAGAACTTCCTCACTGCCCTCTAGAACCCAATTCAAGACACCTTCAAACGCCTAAAGGGCCTTTAAAACCTTTATGATGACCACAAAATCTCCTAAAATATCCGTAGAACCTCTTAACGGACCTGTAAAACCTTTACGATGATCCTTCGAACCACCTAAGAGATCTCTAGAACCCACTCAAGGGACTTTTAAAAGCTTCTTTACTACAACCACCTAAATCATCTCTAAAGCCTTGTCACTGACCCAGAACCCTCTCAAGGAACTTTTAAAACCTCCATAATGATCACTACAACCACCTAAAACATCTCAAGAACCCCCTCAAAGACCTAGAACCTTCTCACGGGACCTTTAAAACCTTTTTGACGAAAACACCAACCACCGAAAACATCTCTGGACCCTCTCCACTGACCTAGAACCCTCTCAAGAAATGTTAAAAATCTTTATCAAAACATCTTTAGAACCTCCTCAGTGACCTTTAGACTTCTCTTGTGTATCCCTAGAGCCCCCTAAGGGACCTTGAAAACCTTATTAATGACCACTAGAACCTAACACATCTCTAAAATTTCCTAACTGGCCTGTAGATCCCTTTTAGGGATCCCTAGAAACTCTGAAAGGACCTTTAAACCTCCCTGATGTCCATTTAACCCCCCTAAAACATCTCTAGAGCCTGTTCACTGATCTGGAACCCTCTCAACGGACCTTCTAAACCCTTTTAAGGATCCCTAGAAATCACTAGAGACCTTTAAAACGTTTTTGATGACCATTTGATACATCTGGTATCCTCGCCCTCTCAAGATATCTTTTAAATCTTTCTGATGATCACTAGAACCTCCTAAAAAATCTCTAGAACCTCCCCACAGATCTAAAACCCTCTCATGGGACTTTGTAACTTTGTAATGACCACTAGAACCCCATCAAACATCTCGAGAACCCCGTCACAGACCCTCAACTCTTTCAAAACCTTAAAACCTTCACAGGGATCACTACAACCACCTACAACATCTCTAGAACCTTTTTAATAGCCTCTAGAACCCACCAATTGACTTTAGCTTCTTGATGACCACACGAATCACCTAAAGCATCTTAAGAACCTTGTCATGGATGAAGAACCATCTAAACAAAAACTTAAAGGCTTCTTGATGACCATTAGAACCCCCTAAGAGATCTTTAGCATCCTCACTGGCCTACAACCGCGTCAGTGGACTTTTAAAAGCTTCTTATGACAACTACAACCACGTAAAACATTTCTATAAACCTCCTCACTGATCTGAAACCCTCTCCAGAGACATTTAAAACATTCATGATGATCACTAGAACCACCTAAAACATCTCTAGAACCTCTTCGCTGACATCTAGAACCCTCTAATGAGACTTTAAAACCTCTTAATGACCACTAGAACCATATGAATCATCTCTAGAACCTCTTCTCTGACCAAGAACCCTTCGCAGGAACCTTTGAAACCTTTTTGCTTATCACCAGTAAAACCCAAAAAATCTCTCGAACCTCTTTACTGACAGCTAGAACCCTCTTATGGGACTTTAAAACCTTCGTAACGTCCACTAGAACCATCTGAAACATTTCTAGAACCTCTTTTCTAACCAAGAACCCTCCGCAGGGACCTTTAAAACAATCATGATGATCACTAGAACAACCTAAAACATCTTAAGCACCTCTTCACTGACAGCTAGAACCCTCTAATAGAACCTTTTAAAGCTCATTGAACCACCTGAAACATCTCAAGCATCTTCACTGAACTAGAACTCTGAAGGGATCATTAAATCTCAGACCGCTGTGTCGTTTTCTGTTTCAGAGAAAAGATGAGTTTGTTATTTAAAGTTGTTGAAAATATCCTTTTATTAAGCTTCTGAGTTACAAAACTAAAGTAAGGAGTGATGTAACGCAGTACTTTTACTGCTGTGTGTAGTTAGTAAAGTGATATAATAACTTTATCGGTGAGGAATGTGATTACAGTGACACTGGTGATGGCCTGATAACCAGATGTAGTCAGAGTAAATGACTGTAATGTAACTAAAGTAAGACCGGGTCCAGGAAACCCAGGATCAATGACCGTGATCAGGTGTGAGGTGACTCACCACAGCAGGACGACATCATCACAGCGAGCCAGAGACACAGAGACAGCATCACGTTCATCCTGGACGAGAGACACAACCTGACTGAGACAGAGACAGACAGCAGTGGGTGTGTCCTCACACACACTGCCGCCCACTTAGATTAACCCTTTAACAAACTGAACCTCATGTTGTTCGGATTTATTCAAACTTATGTGAGAGGAGAGAACCCAGAACCAGGACCAGAACCCAGAACCAGAACCCAGAACCAGAACCAGAACCCAGAACCAGAACCAGAACCCAGAACTTGTGTTTAAAAAGAAAAATAAAGTCAGTGTTACCATCAAATACTTCAATGAAGAAATGCAATAAACATAAATATAACAAATATACAATTTTATAAAATGGAAATATAAAAACATGCACGTATATCTTTATACAGATTTGTACACACACACACACACACACACACACATGCATTATTACAAACATATATACACATGAAAAATACACCCCCACACACAGACACAGACACAGACACAGACACACACACACACACACACAAATACATATACTGAACACATTTACAGTATACATAAACAGAGTTCTTCACAAATCATTTGGTGTTTTAAACATGGAGGAGAACGCTGTCTAACCCTGACCAAGTTCATCCACCTAAAGAACCCAAAGATATCCTACAGAACCCCTAGAACCTTCTCAGTGAAGGATATCTGGAGCCTCTAGAACAAGAGAACATGTGGAGTTTAAAGGGTTAAAAGAAACTATCATGAAGAAAGTGAAACTTCAACAGGACAAATCCTGACATGCCAACTGTGTGTGTGTGTGTGTGTGTGTTTCCTTTTTACTGACGGCAGTGAAACCGAAGACGTTTGAGTTACAGCCAGACTACCACCAGCACGACTGCGACACGTGTGTCGTCTGTACTTTCTTTAATCAAAATGTCAATGTGTTAAAAATTAAATGCATCATAAATACACACACACACACATATTTTGATGTACTGTATGAAAAAATACACCAAATGTTGGTGTAAACAGTTTGTCCTGATGGTCACAACCTCCCAACTTTTTATCAGTTTATTTTAGCTTTTAATAACCTTTTAAATAAGTCAAGGTTTTATACTTCAGAAAGTTCCCCTTTTTGCCCTGAGCTTTGTCTGCAGGATGCATTCACCAATCAGAGGGCTCGGTTCAGCCAAAGCCAAAATACTTATTATTCCTTATTGTTATTATTATTCTGATTATGTTTTATTTTCTGCTTAAATATCAAATGTTGATTGTCATTTCATAGACTGAATCACTGTGATGGCGCTCTAACAACAGCAGTCATTTCTGGATTCACAGCTGGCATTTGAGCTGTGGAGATATGTGAAAATCAGCAAACATGTTTGTACCTGTTATCATTCTCAGCCGCAACTGTAGCATTTAAAGATATATAAACATGCTGGGCAGACCGATCCCACGTCTCTGTTGTGTTTATTTCATCTTGTTGCTTTGCTGTGGTGTTTGATAAATCTAACAGTACATCAGCTATGCAAGGTAAAATGTATTTAAACTGCCTAAAAAAAAATCTATATCAGTGTAATGTTTTGCTTTAATTGAATATTTTCTCTGCTTTACTTTACAAGCTCACCAACAGAGGTGGTAGACCAGAAACTTCAGTGTCTGCGAGGCTAAAAACATGACGTCAGTGAGGCACGTCGGGGCTTCAGGACACTTGATTACTTCAGATGAGCAGTATGGAAACAGTTTGTGTTTTTATTTTGTGTTTGTTAATGTTTAATCCTGGTTTCTATTTGCTTCAGTTGTTTGGGAGATGAGTGCAAAGCCTTTTCCCCATGAACCTCCAGCAGTGTTTTGCAGATTTTAAAACTTAACCCGACTTTCCATCAGTATGAAGGCCAGAAGATAATGATTGAATTTTCATTTTGGGTGAACTATTCCTTTAATGTAATGTTTTCCCAGCACCGTTTGTTTGTTATGGACGTGGCGTGTGGGCTCTGGACCCAGAAGTTATTGAAAATAAACAGAGTGCGCTTACATGTACATGAACAACGTGTTAATGCGCTAATCCCAGCTCTATCATATTTGGGATGTTGTGAAATTTGGTTATTCATTCTTCATCTTCTTCATTATTCATTCTCTGTATCCACTGGTTTCTTTAAGTGTACTCCAAGGATCCTACAGCTTAAGGCAAATGCAATTTAATACTTTTAAATACTTTTTAATGCCACTCAGGATGAAATTTAAGACTAATTTTACAATAAAATCTGTAAAATAAAATAAAAAAAACAGAACAAAAAAACAAAAGCAACAAACCATGAACCTTTTTTTTTAAGCATAGATTTAAGAAGATTTTCCCCCAAGTGTTTATTGTATCCTAAAACATTACATTTTTGATCCACCTGAAAAGTTAGATCTGGAATTTTGTGAAATACCTATCATTTATTGGTGATTTTTATAACTGATTTTGTGTGTCTGCCTCTGTTCGTGGAGTTATTCCACTGCGTTAATAACCATCATGAAGAGTTTAAGAAAAAGGATTGGTTACTACAGTTTTTTTTTGTTTTTTTTAATAGATGTTTCCAATTATTTTAAGACTTTACAAAGCAATGTCAGAAAAAAAGCAATTCAAAAAATCCTACTTTCAATGTCTTTGCATTTCAAGACTTTTGAAAGATCGATTTAAGACATTTTAATACCAATTAAGGCCTTATTTTAAGATAAATGAATTCAATGGATTTTAAGGGTTTTCGGGATCTGCGGGACCCCGGTGCACTGGTTTGAACACTGGGGTTTGTCATTAATGGAATATGGTGTTTACATGCTCAAACATATATAAAACCTGATCATAAACAGGTTTTCCAGTGTAAACACACTCATGGTGATTCAGTCTATTTGATTTACTGTATGTGGTTTTACATGTAAAGCAGGAGCAACTGTCGCTAAGGAAACAACATACAGGGATCCAGTCAGGGGTCAGCCTGACAGGTCAGACTGAGGGTTTAACTGCCAGCAGGACATTAACAGAGATTTAGACTCCCACTGTTCCCAGTGACAACTCCCAGCATGCCACAGGGCAGCGCGGGGGCACACAGAGGGGGTATGATGGATTGACCTGCCTGTCAGGAATTCCTCCTGCTGAGAAACTGTGTGTGTGTGTGTGTGTGTGTGTGTGTGTGTGTGAGAGAGACTCAGGTTTCTTTGCACACACACTATATATTTAAACTATTATATGATATTTAACATTTAACATTCATGCAGTTCAAAGCAGAGAGGCCGAACACAACAAGACAAACACAGCAACAAGGTACGAGACTAAAACACTGCGTTCATCTTAAATAAGGTAAATTAACCCTTTGAAACCTGAAGCGAAATCACTTTTCACAGGTATTCAGACCTTTGAACTCTGAGAAAATTGTTGCTGCTCCTTTAAATACATGCGAAGAAAGCAGCTCGCAACTTTACAATAAATTATTCACCAATTGCAAGAAATTAGTAGATTTACAGAGTTAGTTTTTTTTTTCAGATGTTCAAAGAAAATATTTTACAAAAACTTTGTAATGAAAACTATGTTTATAATTGTTATAATTACATATTTAAAATTGGGTTACAGAATTCTTATAGTTTTTATGCACTTTTTAAAAACTATCTGTTTTTTATTTTTGTTTTTTTTTAAGTTTATTTTTTTTAAAAGTAATTTTCAGGCACATTTTTTTTGTGCTTTTTACGAAGTTTTTTCTAACTTTTGGGTAATTTCGTCTTTCATTGCTGATTGAAATCAGGACAAGTTGCTTAGGTTTCAAAGGGTTAATATATTTCCAACATTTATAACATTCATTTTCTATGATCGTTTAACCCTTTAAATTATTTGTTTACCAGGTTTTAAGTTTTTTAAAGTTTTTTTTCCTTTTAAGGAAAAACGCGGCCAAAGACAAACACACAACAGCGTACAGGAGTGAAGCACTCAGGTCACCTAAAATAAGAGGTCATCGATGTTCTGACAAATACTATTCCAGGGACCCTTGAATTTTCTCAAGGACCTTCCTTGAGGCACTGAACTGCTAACAGAGACTGAATTATCAGTCCAGGCGCTACGGTTACGACTGTAGCAGATGCCTGACAGCCAATCAGAGAGCACGATTTTCTTTCGTCAGTCTGTGTAAATCTCACTGACTGATGATGTCACAAAGTCACGGGCGACGTGATGATGTCACAAAGTCACGGGCGACGTGATGATGTCACAATGTTAAACCAGAAATCAGCTCAACATGAACAAAACAGGACGAAGGGTTGCTAGGGTAACCAGGACAGACGTCTGAAGCTGATTGGCCATGTGCCGAGCAGTAAAAGCTGCTGATGAAGGTGTGTGGGAACGAGGTCGGGCTGTGACCTTTGACCTCTGTGAGACTGTAAGAGACTCACTGTGAATCTGAAAGATTACACGACTGTTTGTGTTTCTCATTAACGGCAGCAGAGGGTCCCAACCTGAGGTCTGAGGACCCTCCAGGGACCTGCAGCAAATACGCTGAAGCATGCAAACCAGCGATACTCAACTTAAGGCCCGCAGACCAAGTCTAATCCATGAAAGGGTGCCGGGTGGCCCCCCAACCTTTCTCTAATTCACAATAAAAATAATGTGATTCACACGGAAAATTGTTTTTGTACTTTTAGTATCCATAAGATGCCAGAGTGCATAAAACAACCTCAAATACTTGCTTACTACTAGCTTGATACTAGCTTGCCAATGAAGGATCCCCATTCTTTTTTTGAGAATTAAGTCATAATATTATGAGAATAAACTTGTATATTATTAGAATAAAGTTGTAGTTTTGTGAGAAAAACAGTCGTAATTTCAAAAGAAATAAGTCATAATTTTCCAAGAAAGAAGTTGTAATTTTACAAGAATAAAGTTGTATTTTTTTTTTTTTAAAAAAGGGGATATTATGTTACGGAAATAAACATATTGCCAGCAAAGTCTAAAAAGGACGAGCGCACAGGCAGCCTCCTTAGCAACCACCATCCCAAGTATCATGCGGTTGGTCGACTGTATGTGGCTGATAACATTATGGCTTTATTTTCAGAAAATTACAACCTTTTTGTCCTGTGAAACTATGACTTTGTTCTCACAATATTACTACTTTTTCCTCATAATATTCTGACTTTTTTCTCAAAATTACGACTTAATTCTCTCAATACTGATGTCTTCTTTAACATGGCCCTAATCCTCTGCCATAACTGCGCCTGAATCCATCTGTAGACAATCTCAGCAGCTTCACTGACCTGAAGTTTTGGTCAAAGTCATAAACATTTCCGGCCCGTTGATCTTCGCTCTGTGTCTTTCTTCCTGGTTTGGTTTCGCCTGCTGAGAGTCAAAGGACAAAAGGGTCAGTTTAATGTTTAGAGACTATAAGGAAGTGGACTCTGAGCTAAAAAGGTGTCGCTGCAGCTGAACAACAGACAGAGGCTGAAACGTTCTGCTGGAGAATGCGACTGAAGAACCTGCTGTGGTTCTACAGAACCTGAACTAGAACCTGAACCCTCTGTGGTTTCTCAGAACCTGAACCTCTGAGTCTGCTGGTCGTGGTCTCTGAGGGAGGAGAGATGAGGCTGGAGGTGAAGATCGCGCTGCTGGAGTTCGGCTTCAAGTTCTGCACCTTTCATTTCCTGGTGAGGACCCTCTGAATTTCAGTGATACATGTGATAAAATCAATCACTGCATTGATTATACACACATATCGACTTTATGATCAGCTCTCCTCTGAGAGAGAACCGTCAGAGTCGGGCTGATCATTTAAACATAATGACGTTACGTTTGTTACCAGCTGAATGAAGTATTGTTTCTCGGCAGGAAAACCCGACCGAACAAAACATGTTAGACAGAAATGATGATATGAAAAATCTGAATCTAATCGTCAAACAAGCTGCCGACAGAACAAAAAACAAAATGATGAAAACTAATTTTTATTTATTATTGGAGTCGTCAGACGATAAAACTAGAAAACTTCTTGTTTATCCTTCGGTCAGAGTCACGCGTCTCTAAAATCTGTAAATCCACCTCGTCATAGAAATATCAAAAACATGTTGTGTTCAGTGATGTGACCTTTGACCTCTGTCTGCAGCTCACAGGTGTGGGTTTATGTATCCTCGGAGTCCTGATGGTGTTCGTCAAAGTCACCCTCCTGCACGTCCTCCCGTCAGGTAAAGCTGCCGGAGCGCACAGTTAAAGGATCAGTTCGGCCAGTCGCAGCAGCCCCACGCGTTTCTCAGACTTTAGGACGTTTCTTGAATTTCAGATATTTCTAGGAATTTAGGATTTTAGCACGTTTCTCGGATTCAATGACATTTCTTAACACGTTTCTAGAAATTCAGGAAGTTTCTTGGATTTTATGACTTTTAAGATTTTTTGCACATGTTTAGGATTTGAACAGGTTTCTTAGACTTAAGGACATTTCTAGCATTTTAGGACATTTCTGGGATTTAACACGTTTCTAGAATTTTAGAATGTTTCTAGTATTTTAGGACAGCGCTGGGATTTCTGGACATTACTCGGACTTTAGGACATTTTTAGGAACCTAGGACGTTTCTTGGATTTTAGAACATTTTTACGTTTTTAACAAGTTTCTGGGAATTTAGGACATTTCTAGGATTTTAGGATGTTTCTATGATTTTTGCTCCTTTTTTTGATTTTAGGACATTTGGGTCTTAGCTAGGACCTGTTGGGACGTGTGTGTGTGTGTGTGGGGGGGTGAATGAACAAGCTCTATTTTGATGCTGTTTTAATGCACTTTGGCACCCGATGAATACTAAAAGTACAAAAACATTTCACAGCGTGAGTCACTTTTTGAAAAAAATTGTGAAGTAGAAAAGGGTTCGGGGCCACCCGGCACCCTGTCAGGGGCCAGATTTGGCCCTGCGGCTGTAAGCTGAGAATCACTGGGTTAAGCACGCTGAATTACAAAGCTGACTGCAAGTTCAACAGTTTAGTACCAGAGACTTTACTGCTACAAACAAAAAGTAATGTCGATTTAGAACAAGATAATCAATATTATGAATTCAATTTCTGTGTGTGTGTGTGTGTGTGTGTACAGAGGAGTGGCAGATGGTGGGGGTGGGGCTTGTGCTGATAAGTGGACTGGTGGTCATGCTCAGCATAGTTGGATGTATCGGAGCTGAAAAGGGGAAGCGAGTCCTGCTGCTGGTGGTGAGTTTCACCTGTAACCTCTGATTTAACCTCTGATTTAACCTCTGATTTAACCTCTGATTTAACCTCTGATGTAACCTCTGATGTAACCTCTGATTTAACCTCTGATTTAACCTCTGATGTAACCTCTGATGTAACCTCTGATTTAACCTCTGATGTAACCTCTGTTCTGTGATCACTTTAAACACTCTTTAAGCAGCACTTTGGCGCCCGCTGATGATCTGTGAGTGCAACGCCACTGTCGCAAAACGCACATCTACCAACTCGTTCTCATCTCGTCACATGGTGACCTTCTGAGTCTACTCGTGACCTTTAGGTATCCGTCTGCAGCAGCTGCTTCTGCTCATGGTTTACCGTGATGTCGACAAATGCACATGGTGGGATGAAGCAGCACCGTCCTCAAATATACAACAGCACAGATTTCACCATGCTTAGGATGGATGGTTATATAATAATTCTTATTATTATTATTACTAATACTATTGTTACCTTATTATTATTGATATTATAGTTTTCTTGGCATTTTTCTCTATTTTTTAAATTATTATTATTATTATTATTATTATTAATATTATTATTATCATTATTATTATTAATAATAATAATAATGATGATGATGATGATGATGATGATGAGGAGGAGGAAAAAAATAATATAATATCAAGATATTTTTATATGATATGATATATATATATATTATTATATGAATGATGATGTTACATATACAACTGAAACTTGAAACTTGAAACTGGACTAACATGAGAGACGTTTTAGTGCAACTTTTTTATCATAACTTGGAATATCACGTTTATTTGCGACGTTTCCGTAATAGACCTTCATCGGGCAAATAATTTATGCCAAAACAGAAGCCGTCTAAAGAGGAGATTAGCTGTAAGTCAGCAACCAATCACACTCCCCGAGTGCAACAATCCACCCATTAACTAGTTGACACACTGCAACATATAAAACAGAGCTGAAAAATCCCACTGTGTGTGTGATAACAAACGTAAATGTACCCCCAAAAATGCTTCCAGTGAATGGATACCTGGAGGTTAAACCACATTCACAAAAATATATATAGAAAGCTAAAAAAGTACATTCTCAAAGGCGCAGGTTGCATTAATAAATGAGCCAGTACGGATACATTTACACGTGTATGTCCGGGAGTGAGGCTGCTGCTGCCTTCAGGTCACGTGGGTTCATCTTAATGATCACTTTATGACATCTACGTCATAATTACTCCTGTGACAGTTACCGGAAACCAAACTAACTCTGACGCCAGCCAAAGTTGCACATAAAAACTCATCATGTCATAAAACTAGATGTAACAGATATGTTGTTTTATTGACCATAAAGAGTCATTTTTAACACTCACGCTGTGACTGAACTGTGCTCGTCCTCCTCAGTTTCTGGGCTTCATCATCATCGTGTTCCTGGGTCAGCTCTTCATCACGCTGCTGCTGCTCATAAGCAGAGAAAAGGTAATCAGGGCTTTTATTTTGGTGGGCAGAGAAACCTTCATAAAGACAACGTGAGCGGCTCTGGGAGATCATGTTAGTGGTTAAATTATTTAAATCTTTTTTTTAGTAACTTTTACAAAGCAAACAACTAAATAAATAACTCTTTGAAACCTGGAGCCTTTCACAAGTTTTTAAACCTTTGAAGTCTGAGAAAAAATGATTTGATTTCTTTCAAAAACATGAAAAAAAAGGCAATGAACATCTCAATAAGAAATGTTCCACAAATTGCAAGAAATTAATAGATTAAAAAAATATTTTTAAAAAGCTAGGGAAAATGTCCAGGGGAATTAGAGAAAACAGCTAGGAAAAAATAGATTGATGATTATCATAATTACATATTTAAATAATATTACAAATTTTTTATTATTATTATTCTACTTTTTAAGCACTTTTCCCAGGTCATTTTTTAACAAACAAACAAGCAAACAAACAAATAGAAATGAGAAGAAATAGAAATTCAAATAAGTCCATATAATTTTGTAACATGATTTAAATATGCAATTATTATCATTGTTTCATGAACATTTTTCCTTAAAAAAAGAATTCTTAATCTATTAATTTCTTGCTTTTTTTAAAAAAAATATAGCCATTTTTCTTAGGTATCAAAGGTTTAATTTATATTATAATAAGCAGAGTAACTGATTATAAAAATATTTTTAGATGCAGCACTTAAATACAACCACAACTCCAAAAATGTTGGGACGCTTTTTGACCAATTTACAATCGACTTCAGTAAAGAGGAAAGAGAAGATATTCAAAGTTTAACCGATAAACTATCGTGTTTTTGGTTTTGTTTTGTCTTCTCTTTTTCTCTCTTTTTAACGACAGACGGTAGACTGATCTGGCCATTTCTTGACAACAAAGCTCATTCAACATTTTCGGATATAAATCACGTTTTTAAGTTTTTAAAAAATCACCTTTTCTTTTGACAACACTCAGGATGCATTTGGAAACTGAGGTCGTAACTGTTGAATTTTTATAAAAATAAAATGATAGTTTGCAATAAAGAATAGATAACACAAACTGCAGCTGGACGGTTTCTCTAATAAATGATGTAAATCATGTGATGTAAACGTGTGACCAGATCGGGCAGACTCTGGATCAGTCCACGGATCAGATCATCCGTCAGTACGGAGACGGCAGCGGTAACAACAGACTGATGGACAGCGACAGTCAGGACAGACTGATGGACAAAATACAGACATACGTGAGTCAGTCCTGCGTTTCTGGTTCGGTTCTGCTGACTGAATAACGTTGATAACGTGAACGTTTGTTTTTCGGTCGACAGGACGAGTGCTGTGGTCGGACGGGGCCTGCTGATTGGCTCAAGAACTCTTACATCCGGACTCTGAACTTGACGGAGCCAGACGTACTTCCTTGTTCCTGTTTCAGATCGTTTAAACGCAGCGGGAACTCGCCCTGGTGCTCCGAGCTGCAGAACTTCACCGCCCCGCTGTACGGCCGAGCAAACGGCACGTTTGAGGAGGTACTCGCCTCTACTGGCAGTTTTTTTAACGCATTTCTATCTCCTGAAACACGGCAGCAGGAAGTAAAAGACTCGTCTTGGGGCCGTTGTCAGCTGCGACGGCGCCGGGACGCAGCCTGGTGGAGATTTTTTTAATTAATTTATACATTAGTTTAATGCTTTTATATGTTATGTAAGAAATACGGCTGTCACATCATTTTTTAAATCGCAAGTAATCGCAGAACTTTAATAGTTAATCCCGCTTTTTAAATCACTTTTTAAGTCAGTTTTTTTGCATTTCAGAGCAGCTTTGTTGACAAGGTGAAGCAGTTCTTACCAGATTATCTTGATTTTAAATCAAATGATGGTGAAAAACTGCACGGGACGAGCGTAAAGAGGGCCCGTCTGTGAAAGGGCGACTCCTGAGACCAGCTAAACCCGTTTTCAGTCAGATATCTGCCGCTGTGAAACGGCCATGCCATTTTTCCATCGCCAAAATTTGGCCTAACTTTAGTGGCTATTATGGCCGATCCTGAGATGCATGATGGCGTGAACAGTACCACCAGATTCCTCTGGTGACACTTTTATTTTCACTTCAGCATTAAAGCCACTGAAAGACAAGAATGTTGGTGCAAATAAACGCAATTATGGACCGTAATCGCTCCACGATTAACGCTTTAACACGGACAGCACTAGTAAATAACAATAATTACTATTATCAATAATCAGAATTGAAACGTAAATTTTAATGGAAGTTGTTTGTGTTTTTTTTCAGGGCTGCAAAACCAAAATCAATGATTGGCTGCAGAAAAACACTCTGTTCATCGTCAGCATGGACGTCAGCGGCCTGTTAATCGAGGTAATAAAATCAATAGAAAAGACACATTTTAATGACTGCATGATGTTTCTTTCTTCCTTTTTTCTTTTAACCCTTTAAAACCTCAGCAAGTTGTTTTATTTCTTTTAAAAACCTAGAGAGGAAGCAACAAGCCACTTAACAAGACATGGCCCCCAAAAAATTGTAAAAAAGTTCAACAAAAATGACCTGAAGATAAAAAAAAAAAGCCCAAAACAAATCAGAACGTGGCCTGAAAAGGTCCTGAAAATAACGAGGAAATATGTATTTATTTTATTTATTAAAAAAATATAAAATTATTGTTAAAAATATAGTTTTATAAAAAAAAAGTTAAAATAAAAAAGTAATTAATTCATAATATAAGAATTCATTTTCTGGATTTTGTTTTTGTGTTAATTTTCTCTGAATTTTTTTCTCTCTCGCTCTCTTCATGTTCAGGTTTTTTTTTCTTTCCACCTTTTATTCATTTTAAATTTTATTGCTGTTGACGGGACATTTCTCGCCGAGTCATTGCTTTTTTTCCTCCATGTTTTCAAAATGAATCCGTTTGTTCAGTTTTCAAAGGCGTTAAAAAGCCGTCTGATCGCAGCACAAGAAAGCTGACGAGGCTCTGGGTTTCAGAGGGTTAATCGCTGCACTGTAGTGAGCTCAGCGGCCTCTGGGGGGCACTATGAGGACGAGATTTAGAGGCATCGAGCGGATTACACTTTTCAACCAGCTGAAACTTTTCCCCGAATTATCTGCAGAGGTCTCTCCCTCCAAAACTTTCCCCGACCTTTACGAAATTCTTTTTTTTTCTGCTTTTTCCGAATGTTTTATCATATCATATTTTTATTCTTCTTACTTTTGAAATTATTTTCAATACTTCAATACTTTTTTAATTCTGCCCCTTATAACTGTTTTTTCAAACTGTTATTTATGTTATTTAATCTTTAATTTTTTTAATTTTATTTAATTTTATTTTTTTAATGAGCTTTTAAACCACATAAACTTAGTCTCAGAGGTCTTTTTAACTGAAATCGGTTATTTTGGGGAGAGACTTTCACATTTTGTTCTGGGATATAAAATATGTCAGTAAATACTTCACAGTTAACTGCGAAGCTTTTATGTGTCTTAAAAATGCGGCTAAATGAGACGACTGAGGGTTAACAGGCCCTTAACAAGGGTTAACTCGCAGATGTTAAATAATGCGACCGTGGTGTAGTTTGTCTTTAGCCTAAAGTTAGTTTTTTGACCACAGCCGATTACATTTAGGCTTCAAAAATCAAAATAGTGGGTTCGCCTGATGCTAATGCGTCAGTATCTTGAACATTTGTACAAGTTAAAATTATAAGTCATTTTTTAAACAGTTTTAAAAGAATTACATTACGATTAGTCCTCAGTCCTGCTACATTTTTCGTGGTTGAAGGATGAGTTGAGTCTCTGAAGCTGCTCTGCAGCCACAGATCTTATATTCTGCAAAAATGCAGAATCCAATGGAAAAATCCCGCAGGCTTTTTGACGAGGCAACCATGGTGACGTTAGCTTCTGCCTGAAAAACCTCATCCCAGGCGCTCTATGATCGACATTCATAAAACAGAAACAGCGAACGCACACATTTACAAGTCAATATGGGAATGTCTCGAGCTCGTGTTTGGTTTGTCCGCTCTGGGCTGCTGTAGAAACATGATGGCGCAACATGGCGATTTCTGCAGACGAGGACCTGCTCGCTATGCAGATATAGAAACGTCTCATTGTAAGGACACGAAAACACAACGATTCTGATTTTCAGGTGATTATACACGAAAGAAAAAAAGACTAATGATCCTCCTAAATCCCACACCGGAGCTTTCACGCGCTCACACCTGCCCAACACGTTGTCCGTCTCTCTGCAGGTGGTCGTGATCATCATCACGGTGTACCTGTACCGTTTTCTTGGCGTGGATCCGGCTCTGGAAAAAGATGACGATTTTGTGGATGAGCCCGAAATCGCCATGGAGTACGGAGAGTTTAACAACGCCTTCACGGGCGACGATGGTTACATAGACCCCGACCACCCGGCGCATCACTATGACGACCCACAGTCTGGAGTCCCCATCCACATGACTTATCACCATGACAACCAGAACTACTAAATGTACTTTTATCAGCAGGACTCAAACTAAAACGCTGATGTTTTGTAATTAACGCTTATTTTATACAGAAACATTCATAATCTAATTAAATGTATATTAGTATTCAGTGTTTCCTCTTCAATCTGATGAAAACTTTAATAAAAAAAATGAGCAAAATGGCATGATTTCTTTCAAAAACATGGGGAGAAGGCAACGAGCCATCAACCCAAAAAACAGCAGGAAATTAGAAAATTACCTGATTTTACTGATTTTAATTACCTTAAAATGAACTCTGCCTTTACCAGCTGCAGCCTTTCAGTGATCAATGCATTAACGCATCAATAATAATAATAATAATAATAATAATAATAATAATAAAATAATAATAATAATAATATACATTATTGTGCATAAGGAGTACTTTTACTTTTAGTATTCTGTGTTTTGATGGTAAAACTTTTGTACTTTTAATTGATGAAGATTGCGGATGCAGACGGGCTGCCATCTGTCATTTTCACTTCAGCTTTCATGTTTTAAAATTCCTTTCAAATAATGTGAAAAAAAATATTGGACCAACTTTATTTTTATGAGTAATTAACCTAAAACACGCGTTTATAAATATGGTAATTAAAGAGGAATTACATTAAACATTGTGTGCTCATAATTATGGTGATTAAATATTTTTTCACCATAATCATGAACCCTCATTTTTAACTTGATTTGTCATAAAAATTACGTTTTTCAGCATTATTTAAAAGATATTTTAAAGTGTTATATACTGCTACCATAATTACAAACACACGTTTTTAAGTTTATTACTAGTAAAAAATTAAATTAGTCCAACAATTTTTTTTCACATTTAGAAGGAATTTCAATTATATACTGTTACCATAATTATAAACACACATTTTTAAGTTGATTCCTCTTACAAATTAAGTTTTTCACATTATTTAAAAGACATTTGAAGTGTTTTAAAGCACAATATACACCCTAATAATGAACAAAACTGTTTCCTCATTAAATTATGTTATTACAAATAATTTTTTCACATTATTTTAAAGGATTTTTTAATGAAACATTTGTTCTTGAAACTGTTTAAACTGGATCCTGAACTCGACACTGAGGCATGTAAACTGGAATTATTTTTGATTTACAGTGTTGGCAAAGACCATCAAACATCTTCTCTAATAATTTGTTTCCATGTGTACTTATACTTTACTTTTATTGTGGTTGTGAGGACATATTTTTGTTCTGCAGTTTCATCACTTTTTTGACCTGATGTGTGGTGATGTCACTTCCTGTTGCCGTGTTTCTGGAGGCGGTGAAGCTGCGGTGACCTTTATAATGTGATGACACACGTTTTCCTCCATCACGTCGACCGCTCGTCCTCAGCATGAAGCTGCTTCCTCTGATCTGTCTCAACACGCTCTGTGGTAAGATGCTGCCTGCATTTGTTCATTATTTCATATGATCATAAAAAAATGACATTACTGCATTTTTGATAAAAGACTTAATCAGGTCTGTTAAAAACACTTTGCATAACCTGTAGTAGAGGATGTTTCTGTACGTCTGCTGTTTTGACACTGCTGTGTAGGATTAATAATGTTTTTCTTTAGAAAAAAGAAAGAAAAGTTCTTAAAAAATTCTAAAAATTATTATATTTTGGAAATTGTAAATATTTAATTAAAAAAAACTGATTTGACTTAAATGCTTTCTAAGTACTCAAAGACACGTTACATTATATGAAAAAACTAAATAAATACAAATACAAAATAAAAAATACAAACCACTGAGAGACGCTTACCTGAAACAGAGGAACAAATACAAATAATTTAAAAAAAAAAACTGAATAAAAAAACAGTTAATAAAGGATGCGACAGGTGAGATTTGGGGTCCGGTATTATGGGCTTTTTCAGAAATGTGGGTTTTGAGTTGATAAATAATTGAAAAATACAGTTTTCCTCTTGACATTTTTCTTGTTTTTTTTTCAAAATAATTTTCTAAATCTCCAAATGTTTTGATTTTTAAAAAACATTTCTTACAAAGTTGCTCTTTACTTTTTCTCTTATGTTTTTGAAAGAAATCGCACCAGTAAGTTTCAGAGGTTTAAATACTTGCCAAAGGCGTCTGAAAGCAGCACAAGAAAAGTGATGTTGCTGCAGGTTTTAAAGGGTTAACCCTGCTGTCACTAACCTTCAGTGTGTGTGTTTGCAGCCACAGCCGGGGCCCTGCTGGTCCAGTCCCCCCCCTCTGTGTCAGCGACCCCGGGGTCAAAGGTCAGCCTCAGCTGTGACATCAGTCAGATGGGCAGGCAGTGCTCTCACGTGGTTTGGCTGCACGTCGGGCAGGTGGGCGGGCTCAGAGTGAGCGGTCAGATGGCGTCTGCGGCTCGGACCGGGACTCTGTGTCTGCTGGAGATCTCCAGCGCCGCCCCGCAGGACACCGGCAGGTACTACTGCGTCTACATCAACGGGCCCATGCTGGTGATCGGGGACGGGGCCACGGTGACGGTCACAGGTGAGAAAACGTGCTGATGGTTCGAGCCTGAATATGTGAAGTTTGTCTGTGCTGTAAAAACATCAGTTACTGTAGTTTGTCAGCAGGTGGCGCTGCAGCAGAAGAAAGAATATTTGAGCTACCAGGCTGCAGACCACAGCTGAAGACCAACAATTTGATATGATTTGATCAATTTTAAACATGTTAAAAAAGGAAATAGAGAAATTTTTATACAAAAGCAAACAGGCAAAAAATAAATAAAAATACGTATTTACAGACAAAAAACATAAAGTGAAAGAAACAGGGTATACACATGTTATCCATCATGTATTAAATAAATTAAAGATGGCTCTTTCTGGCTCAGGTTTTTTTTTGTTTTGTCTTTAGACAGTTGCATACAGTGCATAAAACTAAACGCTGCTTCTGCATGTTAAGTCTGACATGTCAGAACTTGACTGAGATTTCTTCAGACTCAGATTAATCCAGCGATTGTCGTCTGTTTATCTGAGTAAACTCCCTCCAAACGTTTTCTGTTGTTACTAAAAGGGAGAATGAAAGAACGGTGACAGCAGGTTTCTTGTTGTTTTGACGCTAAATAAAGTTCCTGTGTTTATGTCATTAGAGTCGGGGCTCCACAGTCCCGTGGTCGACCTCCTGGTTCCTTCAGACAGCGTGGACTCCCCCCTCCGCCCCGTCCCGTTGATCTGTCTGGCGTCTGGACTGGAGGACACCGGTCGGGTCACAGTGGACTGGGAGGTGGACTGGGAAGGGGACGGGGCTGAGCTCGGTCCCAGAATCCGCCCTCACGGAGAGGCGGGCATCATCAGCGTACAGGTTGACGTTCCTGTGGAGACGTGGACGCGCGGCGCCGAGGCGTCCTGCGTGTTGACCGACGGAGAGCTGCAGATCAGGAAGACTGTCAGCAGCAGGACAGGTGGGCTCACCTGAGGGCTCTGATGATCTCTTCTACAGATGAAACAATAAAAACCAAACCATTTGAAAACAAATTCACAGGTTTCACCGGCTGAACTCCCAGAGTGCACCAGGACTTCAGTCGAAGGCGGAGTTCAGGAGATCATCAAAAACTATCAAAATGTTTTCATCCTCTGAGTAAATCTGGTATCTGTGTTTGTGTGCAGGAAAGTCCACTGGCTGTTTGCCTCTGATCTCCGCGGTGGGCGCTCTGTGTGTCGTCCTGCTTGTTGTCACGGCGACGCTCAGCTTCCTGTTGTCACGCCGACAGAGAGGACTCGGTGAGTACAGCAGCAAGTTAGGACTGCCAAATAATTGATTCATTTTTTCATATTTTAATTCTATTATTTTGCATTTTAAAAGAGTTTTGAAGTATCGAAGTATCTGTTGTATGAACAGTACTGACAAGGTGAAGCAATTCTTACCAAATTGTCTTGTTTTTAATCAAATGACTGCATAAAACTGCATGGTGCGAGCATAAAGTGGGCAAATCTGTAAAGGGATAATCGTGGGTTCCCACAGAGCACATTTTCATTCAGATATCTTGAGGTCAGAGGTCAAAGTACCCGTGTGAAATGGCCGTGCCGTTTCTTCATCGCCAAAATGTTGCTTATCTTTAGCGTTACTAACTCTGCTTACTGAGAAACTAACATAACATGGTTGGTACAGCTGGATTCCTCCGGTCCTCTAGTTTCATGTGAAACCACTGTCATCAGCGTCGTCTCAAACTCAGCCTCTTAAAGACAGAAATGTCGGCCGGCAATTAACGAAAAAAAAAAAGAGAAAATCCAACACAAAACAAAACACTGCAAAAAAACAAACAACAACAACAACAAACATTATGTACGGACTTTAATTACATTGTGATTAAAGGGTTAATGCTGATGGCCCTCATAATATTTCATTTTTTCACAGAGAGAAAATCAGACGGGCAGCCAGCCGTCGGTGAAGAGGTGACAGAATTTACTGGATTCAGTTTCTTTTTCACTTTCTGTGTTTCTCTGCTGTTTGTGATGTAACATCAGGACAGAAAAACTGCGTCTACGCAGAACAATACGAGAACAGATTTTAAACAAAACGGGCCGACAGCGGATCCCTGTGGAGCTCCGAATGAGGCGCCGACTGTGTGATTAACCCTTTGAAACCTGAGCAAATTGGCTTAGGTTCTCTCAAAAACCTAGAGAGAAGGCAACGAGCAATTTAACAAGAAATGGCCCCAAAAAAATTGTACGAAATTAGTAAAAAGAAGAAAAATACTGAAAAGTAATTAAAAAAAAGAAAAAAAAAGTGCAAAAAAAAAAAAGATTCAGAGAATTATGGTTTTCTGCACATTTTTCTCTTTTTGATATTTATCAATCTCTCCCTGCTGATATTCAGATCATTTCCTTCACCTGTTACTATCTTTTATTTGTTTCTGGTTTTGGGTTTTTTCTGCAATTTTTGAGACATTTCATGATAAATTATTCATTACATTTTTTTTTAAAGGAAATCAAACCAGTTTTGTCAAGTTTCAGAGGACGTTGATCCAGGTGTTAAAGGGTGAACTGATGCAGAGAGATTCTCTGTGGAACCTACAAACACAAGACTTATCGTACCTGTGATGATGACGATGACGATGACGATGACGATGACGACGATGATGATGATGATGATGATGATGACGATGACGATGATGACGATGATGATGATGATGGTGATGATGATGATGATGGTGATGATGATGATGGTGATGATGATGCTTTCTCCGCAGGCCTCAGCAGATCTTCATTATGCGGCTCTGAGATTTGAAACTTCAGGCAGAAGAAACATCAGCTGACACTTCAGTTCTTCTGTGTGGAGACGTAGAAGATTATTTTTTAAAAAGTTAAAGGAAATGTCCAGTAAACTATATTCATGGTTATCATAATTATTAAACAGTATTATCATTTTTAAGCATTTTTTACACATCATTTGTCACTTTGTATTTTCTTGGTTATACTTTGTCACATTTTTGGTAATCTTTGCACCCTCACAGATTCCTCTCTAACCTCTCATTTTCTTCTTTTTGTTGCTCATTACCTTCTTCCCGTGTTTTTGAAAATAAGAAAATAAAGCCTCAGGTTTTAATGGGTTAAATAAATAATTTTATTGTATTTGCTGAGCAACAGTTTTGTGTCAAAGGAATTCAAAGCCTGTCCAAAAAACACAAGCCCGTTGAGGTCAATGACTAAAGCAAGTAAAGCCTGGAATTGAAGCTTTACGGTAAGTTTTTCCAAAATCCTAACCCCGTGTTTTTATTTTTTCATATTTTGTAGTAATTTTATAAAGTGTCAGATTTAGGTGTCAGGCTGGATGCTGAGGATTTATCTGAACTGAATTCGCTGAGACTGACAAAGTTTTTCTGTGCTTCAGAGCGGCAGGTGTGTAAGTGAAAGAGGACACAGACGCTGAAGTGTGTCAGCTGCAGAAGATTTTACTGCCGACTGAAAACCAAACTGACCTTCTTCTGTCTCTGTTTGTGACGACTCGGCTGTTTTCTGCAGCAGCTCAGTGAAACTCTCTCAGTCTGCCGGTTCTCTGTTTCTGTCACTGAACTGAGGTCAGACGTCAGGCGTTTAATCTTTAGTGCATGGCAGCTCCCCAGCAGGACGGCTCGAATCATAAATACAAAAACACAGATCCCAGTGTCTCTGCACCACTCAGCTGATTGGAGAGTGTTTCCAGGTGTGTCCAGGTGAGAGAGGAGGCTGGTCTGGGATCTGTGCTGTAGCTGCATCATCACACATACAGACAGTCAGTGTGGCAACATATACAAGCCAAACAGGTTTTGCAGACGGTACAAAATCACAAAAATCAGAGCGCAGGGAGGTGAAGGAACGACCTCACTCTGACTCACTGAGCTGCAGAACAGCGACTCTTTCCAAATTTGTAAGGATGACAAAAAAACAACAAAAAAAAAACACCACACAGTATAAATGAATGAATAAATGAATACATACAATCATCAATAAATAAACACAATACAATTATAAATTAAAATAAAATAAAATAATGAATACATAATGTGTAAATACAGGAATAAAAACAACAAAATAAGGAAATACAATAACAAATAAATCAACTGAATAATTTAGGTAATTTTCTAACTAACTTTTGTATATTTGTTTTTATATTTAACTATTCATTTCTTTTTAATTTCAGTATTTATTTATTTATATATTACGTATACATTTATTTATTTCTGTATTTATAAATTATGTATACATGTAGTTATCTAACTATAAAAAATTATTAACTAAATCATTTCAGGTGTATATTTATGTATGTAGTTGATAATTTATTTCTCTGTATTTCAGCATCTGTTCATATTTTTTGCAATTGTATATTCCTGTATTTATTAATATTGGCATGAAAATATCAATTCCTGATTTATACATTTATTGACCTAAATGTATAAATAAATAAAATAAACAGAAGAATAAATAAATAACTGCAGAGATAGAGAAATAAATAATTAAGTAAATACACAAATAAATATTGAAAAAAATGTATTTATATTTTTTATTTAATATATTTCCCTATTTATTTCAGCATTGAGTTATTATTTCCATATAAGCTGGTAATTTTATTAGGTCTGAATTTACTTATACAACCACAAAGGCTGTAAAAAAATGTGGGTGCCTCCAACACCATAATACTGACTGTGTTCAATCAGGTGTCTTTTTTAATATAAAAGTTTATTCAAGAAACAATTCAACATGTTGACATACAGGAAAATTAAATATGATTAGAAAACATTTTGTATAAAATTGAAACAGAGCAAATCAGAGCGTAAAACCACTTCAGCAGCGCTGTCTGGTGTTCACACAAGGAATTACATCATAAATAATTACAAATAATGACATCAAATCAAAATAAAGTAAAAAATCTGTTATATAAATATCAAACATTGATACAAAAACAACACATAACATTTAATTGATTTGATTAATTCATTTAAATATATTTTCAAAAGTAAATCTGTATTTGTGGATGTGAGATTATGCCATCATGAGAATTACATTTATAGAGAAAATATAGATCTATTTAAAAAAAAAAAAAAAAGTAAATATTTCCCACAGGCTTTGCTCCTTTTTCATATTCCAATATATGTTTTATAACAATTGTTAATTTTTGCAGAATCATATTTTCTCTGAAATGTAATGTGTACATTTAAGTGATTAAAAAATAAGAATAATGAATAAGAATAGCGCCTGAAAAGTTTCACTTGATACAAAATTAAACAAGAATAATAGAAAAATATATATTTGAAAAAAATTTTTAAAAATCAGCCTTATCATTTTAAATTACTTAAGCAAGTTTTTCCAAATGAAATGTTTCATATGATCATTAACATCATGATATTTGAGAAAGAAAATAAACCTGACCTCAGAAAATAAAAACAGGTCATCATGTTTCACTGTGGCGAGGTATTCGTGGGGGTTGAGTCTGTGTGTGCGTGTGCGTGTGCGTGTGCGTGTGCGTGCGTGCGTGTGCGCAATGCCGCCGCCTGTTGGCTCCAGCAGTCAACACACTGCAGGGATTTACTGACAGAGTTGAAGTCTGCTGTTGGGGATGAGGAAGAGGAGGAGGAGGTGGTACAACCTGCAGACTCCTGGTACAATCCGTTCTGAAAGCACACGCAGATCTCAGAGATATATCGGTAATATCTAATCAATCAATCAATGTTTGCATCTATGATGATGGGCAGTAGAAATCCCTGAACCTTGACCTCCAGGTGACTGTGTGTAAATCAGCCAATCAGAGCGCAGAGACTCACCAGGTGCGGCAGCAGGTCCTTGTTCAGCCTGACGGCCTCACACAGAGTGTTGTCGTTGGGCGTGAACGGCCGCAGCTTCTCCGCACACGCCTGATGCTCGGACAGTTTGCTGGCCGCCTTTAAGCTCTGCACCAAAACACATTCACAAAAAAAACCCATTTAAGATCAGATAACAGGAATAAAAGCAAACAAGCCGTACGACCACGCGCAACGAACCAAAACAAAACCTATACATCAATCTCAAAAAACAAATACTCAAAACAATTTAATTACTACAAAAAAGGAGTAGGAAGACACACCTATTACACACACACACACACACACACACACACACACATATATATATGTATAGACTGTGGGGTTTGCAGTTGGCTCTAAAAACCCGGTGGATATCTGTTAGAGTTTGGCCGTACTTTTGATAGATAGATATATTAGTAACAATATACCAATAATATATATATACTCTCCACTATGATATGGACAACTGTCCCAGATTTATATACAACCCAATAAAAAAGTGAACAGCAATCAATATATACACCCACATATTTAGGTTTATGTATTTTTTTGTGTAGTTTTAATATTTTTTAACCTGCATTGTCCAAATATGTGATGGCCTTTTATATCTTATGATTATGTTTTTTACGGTTAAGTTTGTCTGTGCAGCATGATGACCGCTGCAGCTGATGAAGTGGTGCACATGAGCAGAGCTGATGGGGCGTACCTGTGTCGGGCCGAAGATCTCTCCTGCGCAGGGCTGAGTCGGCACATCCTTCAGGGACTGAAAACAAAGACACCGACACGATTTATTCAAACAAAGAGCCTCGACAGGCCGCCTCTGACGAATGTTAACTGAAGCAGCTGCTCAGAGTCAAAGTCCAGCTAAAAATCAATGATTTCGTTCTGAACACATTAGAAATGTTAGAAAATACTTGTTGACAACACATGAAAAGACTGAGAACTGTGTGGAACTGCAGTGTGCAGTTAGACTGTGTCCAGGATTTTTTGGGTGGGCCTAAAAACCTTAATGTTAAAGCACAGCTATCCTTAACATAAGCCCTCCCCCTCTCTAGATACAGCTACAGACTCTCGTTAGCAGCTAGCTTTGTAGCACAAAATACGCACATCCCCCAAGCCAAAGACCAAGCTGCCATGCAGCGTCAAACACTTGTTAGCAGCTTAACTAGTAGCATAGTAACAGAGCTGGAGAAACAGAGGGCTGCTGCACAGCTTTAGATTCTCGACTTGTTAGCAGGTAACTCAGTAGCATAAAGCACAAATGCCCCCTGCTCCAAACAGCTCAGAAGGAGCCACTGTGAAGCAACAGAACCTCGTTAGCAGCTAACTCAGTAGCACAAAGCACACACATCCCCAAAGCCAAAGAGCAAGTCACCATGCAGCTACAGACCCTTGTTAGCAGCAAGCCCATAGGCCACCTGAGCCAAAGAGCTCAGGGCGAGCTGTTTCAGAGCAACACACTCTTGTTAGCAGCTAAATCAGTAGCACAAAGCACACACGTCCTTAAAGCCAAAGAGTGAGCTGCTACAGATTCTCACTAGTAGCAAGCCCACATGTCACCCGAGCTGAAGACTAAGCTGCCACACAGCTGCAGACTGTTGTTAGCAGCTACCTCAGTAGCATAAAGCATAGACGTCCCTGGGGCCGAAGAGCTTGTGGTGAGCTGCTACAAAGCAACAGAATCATGTTAGCAGCTAACTCAGTAGCACAAAGCACACACATCCCCAGAGACAAAGAGTGAGCCTCCGTGCAGCGACAGACTCTCGTTAGCAGCTAATTGCAGCTAACTCAGTAGCACAAAGCACACACATCCCCAGAGACAAAGAGCGAGCCACAGTGCAGTGACAGACTCCTGTTAGCAGCTAACTGCAGCTAATTCAGTAGAACAAAGCACACATGTCCCTTGAGCTGAAAACCGAGCCACCGCACAGCTACAGACTCTTGTTAGCAGCTAACTGTGACTAATTTGTGGACTGAACAGACATTTAAATGAAAATGTTCATGATAACTTTTGATTGAAAACATGTCTGTAAACTCGTGTTTTTTTGAATGGACTTTGGTGTGAAGGCGCTCCTCCCTACCGAACTCTTGAGTTTGGTTTTGTATCTCTGCAGCGCCACCTGCAGGTCTGCGATGATGCTCTGCGTGTCAGGGGTGGTTGTTGTGCTTGGTAACCTCATACTTGTTGCAAGCTCCGCCCACAATGCCAAAGATAGGAAGACCAGGCACCCACAATGCACTGCAACAGCAAGAGGAGAGGGTTTTAATAAAAAAAAAAAAAACCTTCACAATATTATTATATTCATTACTATGTATATGCAATATTATTTATTACTCCAAACATTATTTATATTCTGTATCAGTAATAAGTATTCTAATAATAATTAATAAAATAACTATTATATTCTACTCAGCCCCTGTTCTCTCTCTGCTTTATCAGCAGCACACATGCATGACCCTAAACAACTTTTTTTGTACTGCACTTTGCACTCACAAATAAAATAAAAAATAAATACATAATACATTCATGACATAATATAAAGAGCAGATTTTGATCAAATAAACATTTTATCTCCAAGAAATGTCATGAGAATTGTTTGAAATTACAATTACAATCACAAATTACAATACAAATATGTAAAGTCCTTTTTTTAACATTCAAACTAAACCAGCTGAGGTTTTATTGTCTCCACACTGCTGGAAACAAACATGATGAATTTACTGAAAAAACACTGCAACATGTCAGCTGATTCTGAAAACTTCATGCTCTCAAAGAAGAAGCAGAAGAAGATGAAGATAAAAAAGATAACAACTCACTTGTGTCCACTGATGGAGGGATGAAGCAGCTCTGATGGAGGGATAGAGCAGCTGTGATGGAGGGATAGAGCAGCTGTGATGAGGGATAGAGCAGCTGTGATGGAGGGATGGAGCAGCTCTGATGGAGGGATGGAGCAGCTCTGATGGAGGGATGAAGCAGCTCTGATGGAGGGATAGAGCGGCTGCAATGGAGGGATGGAGCAGCTCTGATGGAGGGATGGAGCAGCTGTGATGGAGGGATAGAGCAGCTGTGATGAGGGATAGAGCAGCTGTGATGGAGGGATAGAGCAGCTGTGATGGAGGGATGGAGCAGCTCTGATGGAGGGATGGAGCAGCTCTGATGGAGGGATGAAGCAGCTCTGATGGAGGGATAGAGCGGCTGCAATGGAGGGATGGAGCAGCTCTGATAGAGGGATGCTCTGGTCCTGCTCAGGTCGGGATGTGCAGCCTTCATGCTGGAGCGGCTGGTATTTATGTGGACGCAGAAGTGAAACGAAACGGTGTGCTGTGAGGTCTGCTGTAGTTTTAGCTGTGCTGCTGCTCAGATCGCTGACTCAGTGAGACTGAAGGTGTGTCAAATGTTCCTCACAGGAACTCACATCTTCATCATCGTCATGACAAGATTTTCTGTTTAATGTTACATCACCAGATCTGCGTTTCCATCACAGGAAACAAATCTGAGTCCAGCTCTCGAACAGGACACATGAATGATACCATGATATTATTATATTTGAACATATTATACCACATTTATTATTATTATTATTATTATTATTGATGCATTAATGCATTGATCACTTAAATGTTGCAGATGGTAAAGGTGGAGTTCATTTTAATGACTCTATTGTTGTTGTTGTTGTTGTAGATGAGGGGTAGCTTGCCTGCACCCTGGCCATTCACGACTTTTGCATTGTGTGTTTGACCATGCATGCATATATATATATATATAGTAAAGTAAAATAAGTAAAGTAAAGTAAAATTGAACAAACATACTATATCCCAGCAGTAATTATTTTGTTACAGTTATAACAGTGCTAATATTTGCCACATATAGATAAATAAATGAATTAACAGATAATAATTATTAGTGGGAATTTCTGCAGTTGAATCTCTGACTGTAAATGCGTCTGTGGTTCCTCGTGAGTCACTGAATCAGAGTAAAACAGAACTGATGATCTTTGTCCTCATAATATTATTATTGTGTCACACAGGCTGCATGTAGTTACTGCTCCTTCTTTAAAACAAAAGTGTTTCATTTTTGCAGGAACAAGTCAAATCAAAAGGTAATAATGAACAAAAAGACAAAAACAAACAAAACAAATAACAACACAAGGTAAACAAAGAAACAAAACAAATATATAAAATTAGAAAATAAACAAACTAATCCTACAAAACAAAACAAAAAAAATAGCTAAACTAAATAAAGTGGATGTTTTTATTTCAGATCTTATGATTATGATCATTTTGATAAACATATAAATGTCTATATATACGTGTGTGTGCATGTGTCTGTGTATGTGTCTGTTATACGCAAATACAATGAGAGAAACACCACCAAAAAATAAAAAAAGAAAAGAAAAGAAATACAACAATGATATTATTATTATTAGCATTGAGCTTATTATTAGCTTTGTGTATGTATGTATAACACACACACACACACACACACACACACACACACACACATAAAATATGTAATACATACATATATTTAGAATATTTATGTTGTTTACGTTATTTGTTTTGTTGGATTCATATTTTATTTTATTTGTTCATTATTTCCTGTTGAATTATTTGATTTGATTAGAGTTTAATGCAAATGTGTATATATATATATATATATATATATATATATATATATATATATATAAAATTTTATTTAAGGAGCAGTAACCACATGCAGCAGGTATAACATAATAATATTATCAGATTATAAATCATTAACTTTAAGATTCATTTTAAACAATATTAACCCTTCATGTAGCTGAAATCAACCTTTCATGTTCCTGAAATTAACCCTTTCTGTTGCTAAAATGATCCTGTGTGTTCGTAAACCTGTTGCTGCTTTAAAGGAGGATTCAACATTTTTATTACAATAATTGTTTTTCCATTGAACTGCCCGGGGCTGTAGACCGCAGCTGTTATTTTATGTAGTAAATAATGATTATGTATTATATTTACTGTATTTATTAATAACGACAACAACAGTTAATGACAAACCGACACAGATAAACAACTGAAAAAACATAACAGGAACAAATAGCAAACAATAAGAGAGCGGTGTTTGCAGTACAGTACGTGTTTTTTGTTTCTGTCTTTTACTCACGTGCGTGTATGTGTGTGTGTGTGTGTGTGTGTGTGTGTGTGTGTGTGTGTGTGTGTGTCACACCTCAGTCACCTGAGGTAATATTTCAAAATCTATCACCTTTAATTACACCAAAAGAATACTCTTTTTATTTCTATACACTTTACTGGAAGTGTTTGGGTTGCATAACACACACCACACACACAGACACAGACACACACACACACACACACACACACACACACACACACACATACACACACACACTTACCTAAACAGGTAACAACATGACCTGCAGCTCACAATCATACAGCTGAGTTTATTTTTCCAGTCTCTCTGTCTTACGTGTTATGAGTTTGTCACACCACAAAAAAATATGTTTTTAAACACAGAGCCAAATCTGAATGATTAGAAATTGCCAAGTGCATAAAATTAGGTTTCAAAACCCCCCAAAGCTGAAACTCAGCTACACTTATAACTTTATAACACTGGAGCTCCTGACATTATGTTCGGCTAGATATCAGCGGCGTCCTGCTGTGTGTGAGCGGTCAGCTCGTGATACTCTGCACGCCCTCTGAACCCTTTCATACAAATAAATACATGAATAAACACGTCTTTTAAATGCCTAAATCATATAAACAAAAGTAGAATATCCTACACTCGTGAAACCTTTCAGTCGGTTTAGGCCAAACTCGTTGCCCGGCTGCAGCTGCTGCTTACTGCGTGTGATATTTGATGACGTATGATGCTGTTAGCAGCTTCCCACAGTCTGTCCCACAGTGGTTCTCTTGTTCTTCTGCTCCGGGTGTGTAGCTACAGAGTTAGCTGCTAACGAGAGTCTGCGGCTGCACAGCCTTTCGTTTTTGTGCTGCCTTCATGTGCTCCTCAAAATTATCGTATTTACAAGTTACGAGCACATGAACGGCGATGATGCCAGAGATGCCGAGTTATGACGCTTGCATGATGTTTCAGGGCAACAGGAACGATGGAAAGCATGGAAACAGCGTCAACAGCTGGCAGTAAAAATATAATTTTTTGTAATTTTGTTCCTAAATTTGTTTTTTTTTAAATATTATGATGCTGCTGTGAAGTTAACCTTTGACCTTTTGGAAATTAACATCAACATTGAGCATCGAAATTAGCAAATTAATTCTTTAATTTTGGCCAAAAAATTGTTTTGTGGGGTCACTGTGACCTTTGACCTGTGGCCATCTATTGCACGTCTGTCCGTCCTGGATGAGGGATCCCTCCTCAGTCGCTCTTCCTGAGGTTTCTCCATTTTTTTCACCGTTATAGGTTTGTTTTGGGGGGAGTTTTTCCGCAGTCGCTGGAGGGGCTGAGGACAGAGGGATGTTTTATGCTGTAAAACCCACCGAGGCAAATTGTGATGTGTGATGATGCGTTTTATAAATAAAAAAGGACTGGACTTGACTTGGCCACCAAGTTCATCATTGAGTCCACGGGGACGTTTGTGCCAAATTTGAGAAAATTCTGTCAAGGGGCTCATGAGATATCACGTTTACGTGAGTGAGACAAACGCGAGGTTGCAGTGACCTTCGACCAAAAATCTACTCAGTTCATCCCGGAGTCCAAGAGGACGTTTGTGCCAAATTTGAAGGAAATCTTTAAAGGCATTTTTGAGATATTGCGTTCAGAAGAATGTGATGGAAAACCCGGAAATACATTTATAATACCTGTGGAGCAGCTCTGTGAGTCACCTGCCCTGCGGACGGAGCGCAGGTGGACGTTCCTCTGGTGGTCTGGATCGTGGACTCAACACCGTCAGAACCAGCTCCAAGTCACCTGCACGAGTTCTCTGTGAGTCTGCATCAGACACCTGCGACACGTAACAGGGACATCATGAGACATACGATGGACACAGTCGTTCTGAATGAACCGGACACACTCGATATTGTACAAATTCAGGCAAACTGGCTTGATTTCTTTCATAATCACGAAGAGCAGGCAATGAGCAACAAAAAAAAATGACCCAAAAATTAGCAAGAAATTTGTAAAAATTACAAGTAAATGACTGAAACAAACCCCCCAAAAAAGAAAAAGAAAAAGAAAGAAAGAGAACAAAAAAACAGGAATTGACTTTAAAAGGTGCAACAATAATAATAATAGTAAGAATTATAAGAATAATAATTTCCAATAATGACAATTATTATAAACACGATTTTCTAGCTATATCGGTATAAGTTATTTGTTGTTATTTATATTCAGATAGAAATTATGCACATGAACGGCCACATCTTTAACCCTTTGAAACCGTAGCAAACTGGCTTAATGTCTTTCCAAAACACGGAAAGAAGTAGATGAAAAACCTTTTTTAAAATTTGTTTGCAATTTGCAAAAAAAAAAAACGTTTTTCAAAGAAATCAAACCAACTGGCTCAGTGTTTCAAAGGTGGGAAAGTGTCTGAATGCAGCACAAGAAAACTGATGTCGATCCAGGTTTGAAAGGGTTAACCCTTTTTATATTCTTTAAATTGACACAATATTTCATGCTGTTTTTTACGCTCTGTCTACAGGCATAATCTTTGACTCATCCTGCACTCTGCCGCCTCCTCACTTCCTCCTCACTTGACAACCTGTCAGTAATGTGACACACCCGTCCTTCCCACGTCCTGTCCGCTCCCGCTGGGTCTCTTTCCAGGGACCAGGTGACTAATGAAACCTGATTTACTTTACTGTAACTGACGCTATTATTGTGAAACAATTCTTTAAAATGCTTTAATCAGACCTGCTGAACATACAGCGCCAATGCATCACATCCAGATCAGAGACCAGGTGAAGACACTCACCTCCGGCGCTGTGCCCGTGCACCTGCAAAAGTGTCCGTGAACGCGAGTCGACTTCATCAGGTGACTTTTTCTGCAGCTGCCAGAACATTAAAATGAAATGTGGACAAAAAACTCATTAAAATTCTGATATTTTACTGTTTTGTTAGCAGTTTACATCGGTGATACTTGTTTTGCTTAAGGGCCACTTTGGGGCCCCATACGCCTTCCTAGGATGTCCTTGGGGATTGTAGGACGCTTCTCAAATTTTGTAACATTTGTAAGATTTTAGGACATCTCTTGGACTTTAGGAACATTTCAAGGATTGCAGGGTGTCCGTGGGGATTTTAGGACACTTCTGGAATTCTAGAACATTTCTCAGATTTTAGGACGTTTTTAGGATTGTAGGATACATCGAGGATTGATGAATACTTAAAGTTAAAAGACAACATTTCCAGTTTGAATCACTTTTATTGTGAATTAGAAAATGGTCGGGGGCACCTGGCACAATATTTGGGGCCAGATTTGGCCCGTGGGCCATAAGTTGCGTATCGGCGGTTTAGCAGCGTATTTTCTGTCTTTTATAATGTTTACAACTGATCCAGGATCAGTAACACCCCAGAGGACGGGGGGGGGGTTAAAGTCTCAGGCCGCCATATTGGATCTGCTGCGGTCACATGACCGCGGGTGTCCGTGCAGAGTGATGTCATTGTCCAGCTCATCACGTTAAACACACAGCTCTGTGCACAGAGTTCCCAGCATGCCGAGCAGCGGCAGCAGCGTCAGGTCCAGGGGTGCTCGGCGAGGCTCGGCGGAGGCGACCGGCAGCAGGTGAACTCTCTGCGTGTCCGAGATCATGTTCCTGGCATCCTGCAGCGCGCCGACAGCCGCCGCGCTGGAGTTCAGGTCTCCAGTGGTGATCAGGTCGAACACGCAGGCCTGATAGTACACGTCCCTGGCAGGAAGTAGAGCGGCGCAGTGAGCCTGGGCGGCGGCGGAGGAAGAGTCTGGTGGCGGGTGGAGCGTGCTGAGTCTCTGGGAGGGGGGGCATCCCCACACGCACAGCTGCAGGTCCTGCTCAGGCCCGAAGGCCTCCACGATGCCCCGCGGCGAGCGCACCGACAGGCCGAGCGAGCGTCCGCTCTGACGGATCACCAGCAGCGTGCCAATGTGAGCCGCTCGGATCTCGGCGTGTCGGCCGGGACTCTGAGTCCGGACTGTCAGGCTGTGGTGACCTCGCCGCTCGCCGCTGGATACGGAGCCGTCTGCAAATGCGGCGGGGACGTTATCGAGCTCAGCCTGGTACAGCTGCTGATCGATGCACTGACGCCAGTTCTTAAAGATGACGGTGATCTGCGGAGAGACGACAGGAGACACGACGGTCTGTTACTGCTTTCATGGTTCAATAGTTAGTTATTCATTTCAGGAAGGCTTCGCTTCATTGGTCCGGAGAATCATGGGAGAAACGCGCCTCATGCCTGCCTCATGGTACCACGCCTCTTTTCAACGCAACCCGCTCTTTCGGTTTCCGTGAGTTAAAGTTCGGAATAGTACCTGGTACTTTGGTACCTGAGCTGTTACCGAAACACTGCAGACCCCTGGTTGGTCTGCAGTGTTTCGGTTGGCCGTGCGTGTGGTCTTCTTCTATGGTGTGTCATTACAACGGATGTGTCGTTTATACAACGTTATCATATGACGCAGATTTGTTTTAAAAACGCAGCGTAAAGATGTTATTAGGAGGGTCATGCTGGTCTGAACTTGGCCTCTGATGACTCACCTTGGTGAGCGTGGTGGCGTGCGTCGCCCCCCTTGTTGGCGCACTGGTGGCCTGTATGTACAGGTACTCGTTGTCTACCAGAGGCCACGCCCCCTGCACGGCACATGTCTGGAAGTCGTTGTTGAATGTTCGCACGTGCGGGTCTCCGAACACGCCGCAGTGCAGGTACTCCGGCATCCGGCCCTCTCTGGAGAACAGGCTCCTCTCATAGAGGCAGGCGTCCCCCGACAGCGTGCCCTGAGGCGGGGGCCGCGGCTGGGCGGTGGGCCCCGCCCGGGGGCAGCGGTGCTGGATCAGCAGGTCCTCGATGCCCTGAACTGCAGAGTGGTACGCCAGGTCACCACGACACGCCCGCGCCATGCGTTTAGTGCACATGGCGTATGAGCGGAGGGCGCTGCAGTAACCGGCGTTCACAGCCTCCCTGCTGAGAGCTGCTCCTCCTCCTGCTCCTCCTCCTCCTCCTGCTCCCCCGCTGCTGCTCCCCAGGTCCAACGTCGCAGCCACAAAGTCTGAGTTACACCTCAGGATCCGACAGGAAGCTCTGACTGAGGAAAGAAAAGGTTCAAACATGAGAGCACCTGCAGCTCACCTGAGATCTGATGATGTCATCATGATGTCATCACAGTCAAACATAGTCTGCGTCACAAACCAGAGGGGAAATTATCACGCTGATGTTTCAGAGACCACATTAATCAACGAATCCTTGTAAGCGGCAGATTAACGGATCTAAAAAAGAATCACTGGCTGCAGCATTAACTCGAATGAAGGCAGTTGCATTGTGGGAAATGTAGGATCCAGTGTTTTTGTGGCGTGACATTGACTTGAATGAGTAAACAATGGCAGATGATTTTTTAAAAAAGTAAAGTTCAAGTTTAAAAGTACAAGTGTAAGAAAATTACAGAGTGTAAGAAAATTACATAAAAATGACTTAAAAAAACGAATAAAAAAATAAAATAAAGAAAAAAGACAAACAAGGCAAATTAGACTTGGAAAAAGTGCCGAAATTATGTAACATGAATCTAAAAAGGTAATTATGATAATTATAAAATATAATTTTTCTCTAGCTTTTTTCCTTTTTTTGTTTTAACGTAAATATTTTCCCCTTGCGTTTTTTAAATTTTTGACAAATAATTCCCTAAATTTTTTGATTTCTAGCAATATCTGTAACCAAGTTGCTGCCTTTTCTCCATGAAAGAAATTTCACCAAAATTTTTAGGGTTAAATACGTGTGAAAGGCGTCTGAAAGCAGCGCAAGCAAAATGATTCCTCTCCAGTTTTCAAAGGGTTAAGTTCGAACTCCTGAGTGAAACATTGGAAAGAAAATTTGTATCCATCTGTTTTCTTCACTTACACAAACTTATATATGACGAACGTTTGTGATAATAAAAGACAAAAAAGGCTTTTCCGTTAGCCTTTAGCCACGTGACGCTAACATGCACAGAGGTCGTGGTACCTTCAGGTAGACTCAGCTGGACCAGCAGCAGAGTCAGCTGGATGCAGTGTTTCCATGGTAACGCCGAGGGCCGAGGCTCCATCAGCAGACTGACCCCCGGGCGGGCTCACAGAGATCACCTGGACCCTGAGGGGACAGACGAAGACGAGACGATGATGTCACACTCACCTGTTACCAGGTGTTTGATACGTCACCTATAATGTAAATACGACTTCTGTTTTATTGACTGAATTAAAGTCTTTGAAACTGAAATAATAACTTCATTTATTCACTTGTTAAATAATATTTGGTATATTATTTTGTTATTTATGGTAATATAATTCGGAAATATTGAACATAATCTAAAGTGAATTCATGATTTATGTTGCAAATATTGTTTTTTAGAACCAAAGGAAACCAACAATCACCATCTTCACTGTTAAATAAACGATTAACTGAAAAGAGTCAGAACCTCGACAAATATTGACTTCAAAACCGTTTAAAAATGCAAAATAATGGAACTGATAATATGCAAAAAAAAATGCAATTAAAAAAGTGATTAAGAAAAGCAATAACTATAGAAATTCTGCAAAATTAATCGTTACAAAGATGACCCATAAAACGTGTATGAACACACATACATGTGTATGATTAGGATATATTCACGCGTCCACAGAAACACACACAAACAGACGTGTACATACAAATATCGTCAAACACAGACGGGCTCTGTGCGGCAGCTCCTGCTGATACAAACGTCCACTGCAGAAACATGTTCACTGCAGGATTTGACTTTTACAGATCATTTTTTTCCAGTGATATTGATACTTTTGGGCAGAAGAGGACCTGAATCCGTCCTCGGCTGTGGTTTCTCTGCAGTCAGATCCCGATGCTGCTGGGTGAGAGCTGTTCTCAGATCAGTTAATGTTGTCATGATGAGAGTGTTTAGTTTCCAGTCATCTTTCTCTCTGTGATTCTCCGGATTCATCAGTTCATTAAGAGATTATATTATATCACAGTTCATTAGTAATGAGTTCATCTTTCCCTCTAAATCTGATCTCTCTTTACTCTTCATCGTGTTTCATATTAAGCCACATTTAGTGACATCATCAAACTGCTGATGGAGCTGCAGCATCTGATCTGAAGTCAGTTAGAAGTCACTGTGTTAAGCTTCATTCCCGTTAACACCCGCTAACATCTGGCTTTCTGATGCAATGAGAATGTGTACGATCTGCATTCATACCCTACCCCATACCCCGCCATCGCTAATTACAGCCCATCTCCTCCTAAGCAGCTAAATCACAGTCTGAAACACATCCGCACCGAGTTTAAAAGGAGGACTTAAGTAAGGATATGTAAGAGAAAATAAAGAGAAGAAACCGCTGAAAAGTTTTCAAAGACCTCTGATCCTGCTGCTTTCTGCTGCTTTCTGCTCTCCTGCCTGTCCGTGACATCACAGGGACACACCAACAAGACACAACGCCAGGCCGACTCGCTCTTCAGTGGTAAAAACCTGCGTGCACCTGCTAATTGTGGTGGTATGAGGTATTAGAGTACAGATCCTGGTTTCAGCTCAGTCTCCACAGGAACATGTTGGCTTTCTCTGTTCTGCAAACCACGGACACTTTATAGACCCGGACGTGTAGTTATATTTAGGCAACGAAGGAACACCAACACCAGGACGTCAACAAACACACATGCTGGCACCAATGGTGAGGATTAGGGGTAGGAGGCACATGGTACGATGCAAAAAACCCCCAAAACATGACAGTCAGACAGGAAGCGAACGCCGGAGTCCTGCATGATCTGCTGGACCCATCCACCGCCCCCCCACCCGCAGCTCTGAGGGCGCCCTCGCACTCCTGAGATTATGTCGTTACCGGCAGCGTTTCAACCTGCTGCGATTCATGCGGACACAGCAGGTGGTGTCCAGCAGTCACATGACGCCGTCATTAACCCCTTGAAACCTGAACTTAAAGGGTTAAATGCCAGGTTTTTGTCATGATGCCACTTTGTTTTTAAATGAAAAAAAACCCACAAAATCAAATCAGCAGATTTTTTAAATTAATGATAACCCGGCTAACCCCGTGGTCACAGACTGATATATGTGTTCACGGCAGTATGACCATGACGGCTCATTTCAACAGCGTTTTTAAATCTGATCTGTCATTACAGCCCTAATGACAAGAACATTGTTTCCATGGCCTTCTTTTTGGTGGGGACTTGAAGGGGTTAACATAATTGTTGAGTTTGTGTTGATTCAGCTGCAGTTTGATCGCTGAGGAGGAAACTGTGAGCTGAGCTGTGTTTCTGTGCAATAATCTGACAGAAACCTTCAGTTTGAACAATAATTAACATTTGTTTCACACAAACACGTTTTTGCTCTTTTCGGTTTCATCAGCGGATCTTTGAGTCCGCTTTGTTTCACGGACACTTTGGGCTTCACTCAGCCGATCGGGTCTTTTCAAATCTTCTTCAATGTTTCAAAATAAATAAAAATAAAATAAATAAAAATGAAGATGATATCGGTGACGTGCGGCCTACCTGCAGAGTCCGTGTCGATCTTCACTCATGAATTAAACTCGACTCGCTGCTCAAACATCACAAACAGAAACAGTCTGCTGTGTGTTGTAACCTGGACTCTCGTCTGTTTGTCTCATTTTTTTTCTTTTTCTGCAGAACAAACAGCAGCAGGCAGAGGGGGCGGGGCTTACTGTGGCGCTGCTCATTCATGCCGCCTGTAAGATTCACAGGGGCCCTCAGGGGCCCTCAGGGGCCCTCAGGGGCTTTTCTGGAGTTTGATGACGTTTCAAACACAGAAACAAAATGTTGGTCAGTGAGCTCGCAGAGCCAGGCTAGCAGTTTCCCTTCGTTTCCAGTTTTTATGCTAAGCTAGGCTAACCAGCTGCTCTGAGAAAAATGTTGAACTGCTCCTTTAAAATGAATCAATGACAGTGTGTTTCTGCAGTCAGCTGACCTTCAGTCCTCCGAAACACGTGGGAGGGGCTCAGTGTGTGTGTGTGTGTGTGTGCGCGCGTGTGTGTGTGTGTGTGTGTGTGTGTGTGTGTGTGTGTGTGTGTGTGTGTGTGTGTGTGTGCTGGGGAGGTATGAAGCCTAAATTTAAACCGCAGTTGCCCCCCACAGTTACACACACACACACACACACACACACGTAGACAAGAGAAGCTTTATACACAAAATAAATGAATAAATACATAAATAAATAATGCAGATATGTGAGACTGTTTAAGAGATTTAAGAGAACTCACTTACTTTGTTTTCGTGTTACATCTTTTTAAAATTGTATATTTTTAACTGAATAAACTGCTTTTATATCCTAATTCTCTAATTTCTCATCATTCTGTTCACTTTTCTAACTTAACTCTCTGAAACGTGGAGTGACGTCGCGTTTCTTGAGTTGCTTTCAGACGGCATTCACGAGTATTTGAACCTTTGAATCCTGAACAAATTGGTGTCATTTCTTTCAAAAAAATATGTGAAAAAAGGCAATAAGCAACTTGATAAGAAAGATTCTGTTAGAAAATGATTTTTAAAAGGCTAGAAGAAAAACATCCAGAGAGATAATTATCACAATTAAATATTTAAAATTATGTTACAGAATTATTTTTAAGTTATCAGACATTTCTTTCCTTTCCTTTTTAAACTTTTTTCCCCTTCTATTACTTTTTAAATTTTATTCACTAATTTTCGAGTTGTTCTCTTGAATTTGACTCATTTCTTGCTAATTTTTGGGTCGTGTCTTCTTTATTTGCTCATTGCTTTCTTGCCATGTTTTTGAGAGAAATTAAGCCACTTTGCTCAGGTTTCAAAGGGTTAATTACTGACGTCTTTAGCAAAACGAGTCCCTCTGTATGTAAACAGTGGTGGAATAAAACAGGACATGTACTCAAGTACTGTGCTTAAGTAGAAATCTGAAGTACTTTTACTTTGAGTATTTTAAACTCGAGTATTTCGACTGTTCGCCTCAGGAGGAAACGCGATGCTTTTATTTTACAAATTACAACATTTGGACACAAACTAAATGAAAACATTGAAGTGCAGATAAAACGATGAGTTGACTGATTAGAAATTTAAGAAGCGAATATTTTAATAATCGTTTTAACAATTTTTTCATGCAAAAACATTTCATGATTCCAGCTTCTGAAATTTGTGAACTCACAAAATACTTTTTCCTGATTCAGGATTTCTGGACTCAGAAACAAAGTTATTATCGTGTTTATATATACAGTATATAATACGTGTGTGTGTGTGTGTGTGTGTGTGTGTGTGTGTGTGTGTGTGTCATTGTAACTGTGGATCAACAAACAAACTGTAGTGAAACATGATTTGTGTCCCACCTTCAACTGATTCAGGATCAGAGTCCGTCCATGTCCTCAGTCTGTCCTCTCTCCAGAAGTCTCCAGGACTTTTTCCAGGTCTGTCCAGATCTCTCTAGGACTTTGTCCAGGCCTCTCCAGGTCTCTCCGGATCTCTCCAGGACTTTGTCCGGATTTGTTCAGGTCTGTCTGGGTCTATGAGGTCTGTCCCACTCCAGGTTCTGGTCTTTGGCTCGCCATGCGTTCACAGCTGACGTTTCTAAATAAATCACCAACAACCAGCAGCTGCTGCACGACAACTGTCACACACACACGCACGCAGACACACACACACACACACACACACACACACACACACACACACACACACACACACACACACACACAGAGCAGTTTATTTTTATTTTGGACCTCCAGGAAGTTGAAACTTTATTTAAAAACAGTATTTTAACAAATACAAAAATGTATTATACTATATATATTGTAATATATTATTCTACAATACTGTTATTGATTTTATTTAAATTTGTAGCACTTTTTAAAAGATGACTTTTTTTCCTCCTGATAATTTTGCTAATTTCAGGAATTCTTTGTATCTTTTTACTAATTTTTTGCTAATTTTGGGGTCATTTGTTAATGAATTTCTGTTTTTATAATATCTGTGTTAAAATGCTTCAAAGTAAATATCATCTTTTTGTGTTAAATATGTCATTTATACTAATTTATCATTATTGTTATTGTTAGTTCTGAGGTGATCAGCTGATCACTGGTGAACAGTCGTCTGATCTGAGATCAGCTGGAGGAGCAGTGACATGAGACAGACAGCAGGAGGCAGCAGTGACTCCCTGACGGTGTTAGACAACTCGCCCATCATCAAACTGTCTCATCATTTTCACTTGTTTCATCTGCTCCGTGTTTTTAAATAAAGTTGTGTGTGACTGAAGGGTGATGTGTGCAGACGGAGGGTGCAGCGCCGTGAGGCAGGTGAAGCTGTCGGCCCTTTAAGAGTGAAGCGGGGCCCCTCGCCGCCTCACTGAGCAGCTCACGGCCTTTGTTAGTGTTTAGAGGGGTGTGTGTGTGTGTGTGTGTGTGTGTGTGTGTGTGTGTGTGTGTGTGTGTGTGTGTGTGTGTGTGTGTGTGTGTGTGTGTGTGTGTGTGTGTGTGTGTGTGAGTGAGAGGCTGGCGGACTGAGACCCTCCACAGACCACAAACCACCGACACACACACAGAGAAGCTGCAGTCGAGGCGGTGAGTTCAGTTTTTATCTGAATATTCAGACACAGTTTGATTTTTTTGTCACGAAAAATATCACTGATTGTATCTTTACAGACTTTTTATGTTTAGTTTCTGCAAAAACTCACATTAAAAAACTATATAAATATATATATATATATATTAAAAAAACAAAATCTGTTAATGATGTGGGCAACTTTTTAAAAAAGCATTGACAGAAATTTAGCAATTAAAAAAACTTATTTTATTGTTTTTCTGAAGGATGTTGAGAAAAACTGTGAAACTACTTCTGAATTCTACGAACAAAAAAGCTTCAACACACTTAATATATCAGCATGTTTTCAGAGGTGAAAGAAGTACTCAGAGCTTTTACTACAGTAAAAGTATTAATACCACAATGTAGAAACACTTTGTTACAAGTTAACATCCTGCGTTAAAATGCTACATACGTAAAAGTACAAGAGAAACCATGTGTACTTTTACTTTTACTTTTGGTACTTACAGCTGTGGACGAAAAAGTCAGACATTTTACGGCAGTAAAAGTAGTAATACCACAGTGCAGAAATTATGCATTCAAAATGTTACATAAGTAAAAGTACACGAGTATTAGCATCAAAATATGCATACAAGTAAAAGCACTCTTTATGGGTACTTCTATAATGTATTCTGTTTATTAGTCATTACCTGTGGTGGTATTATTTAAGAAAAAAAATCCAGAGTCTGACAGCAGCAGGTGAAAAAAGTATTCAGATTTTTTTTTTTACTTCAGCAGAATACCACAGTGTAGAAAGTCCTGCATTCAAAACATGTAGTAAAAGTACAAAAGTATTAGCATCAAATTAGTAAAAGTACTCGTGATGCAGAGTAATATATCGCCTTATTATCATGTTATAATTATTGAAGCATTAATGTTTTTATCACTTTAACGCAGCAGCTGCTGAAGGTGGAGCTCACTTTATTACTTTATACACGACTGAGCATCATTTAGTATTTCATTATAGGACGTATTAATACTATGAATCTGAAAACAAAAAATTATCAGATAAATGTTCTGCAGTCAAAAGTACAAAAATCACCTCAGATGTTGAGGAAAGCTGCCGAAAATGGAAGTAGTGACATAAAGCAAAAGTACTTCAGTTCAGTGCAGTAGCTGAATGAATCATTATAAAATATATATAATATAATATTGTCCAGTTTTCTTTATTTCTGGCCTTTTTGTTATTGTTCTATTAATCTCAAATCTGTTTATGTTCTTTCATTTAATTAAATTATTAATTATTTAATTAATTAAATTATTTTTTTGAACGAAGCATTTTATGTCAGAAATGTTTTTGTTTGAATCTGTGGATCTTTATTTCTGCCAGTAAAACAAAAACAAAAAGTCATAATTTTAACTTTTGATCTGATATGTAATAATTTTATGGAGTCGTTTATTTTATCCATAAATTATTATTAAATATTATATTAAGTGAAAAAATTAATATCAGAAGGATTTTGGAAAACTTTACGTTAATAAAATAAAAAAATATATATAAAAATAATTTCTTTCTACAATATCTGAATTTAGTGGAAGATTAAAATTATGGGAAACAAACATTGTTGAAAGTTTGCTGACAGTTTTTTTCTCTCAGCTTGTTTCTGCAGTTCGATAACGTTAAATTTAAGAATGATTCTTAGAAATGCCACCAAATACGGCTGCAAGCGGTCAGAAACTGCATTAAGCTGCGTTTAATAAAGAAACTGATGTAAAGCTTAATTAATTAACAGCCGGGAATATTATTTTCTTAAATCATTGACCTCAGCAGGCTTATATTTGGGACAGACGTCCACGAGACGAGCTTTTAATTCCCTTCACAGGAAACTGCTGCTCCGCAAAGATGGAAATACAATCAAATCATTTATTTAACCCTTTAAAGCCTGGGTAAATTTATTTATTTTTTCCAAAAACATGGGAAAGAGGAAATGGCCTAAGTACAAGAAAATTACGGAAAATTTGCTTTAAAGAAAAAACGCAAAAAAATAAAATAATTCTGTCAAAAATAATTTTTGATTATTAATTATGGATATAGTTCACTGGCCATTGTTCACTAACCTTTTATCAAAAGACTTCTACATCTATCTTTGCGTCTCTTGTTTACTGCGCTGATTCGTCTTTGCTGCTCGCCGTCTCAGTAAAATTAACTGAAAGATTAAATTGTGAGAATCTTACTAAGCTTACACTGTGTGTCCATACTGACAAAAATTTAAACATATTTACATTTTGTCTGTGATCTAAGCGGCTAACTTCCTCTGACTCCGGCAGCTCGCCAACATCCTGGTTTCCAAAGAGCTCACATAAAAATGAACTGCATGGTAACCATGGAAACCAGAGTCAGCCTCTAATAGAGACGGGCCTTTATTTGTCAAAATGCATCACCAGGCCGGGCGTCTAACTGGGAGGAGGCTTTTATTTGAATTTTACGTTAGTTATGTTACGTTACGCAGCAGACCGCTCAGCCGAAAACGTCGTACTTTTCTGCAAACCATGAACACGTTACATTTGTACATTTCATAAATATCACATCAGCGTTTCTGAAGTCAAACAGTGTGTGAGGCGTCTTCTGGAGGTGGATGGTGTGACACAGAGGAGACGCCTGCCGAGCTGCAGACTCAACATTCGAACTCTGTGGTGTTTAACTCTCCTCCTGTGTGTGTGTGTGTGTGTGTGTGTGTGTGTGTGTGTGTGTGTGTGTGTGTGTGTGTGTGTGTGTGTGTGTGTGTTTCAGGCTGTGTGGTGTGTTTCCTCCCGGGGTCGGGCAGGTCCGGGATGCGGTGCACTGTTGTCAGATCCCCCTCCAATATTGCACTCGTCCCGGCCTCCCCGGCCCAGGGGTCACGACCCCCCCACCTCCAGACACCGAGCAGAGAAACGTCACCGGAGCTCGGAGAAACACGAGGTAGAAGAGAGAAAAACGACACAAGCTGACCAAATGACCTGCAGCATTAACCCCTGAAAACCTGAGCAAACTGGGTTGATTTTTTTTAAAAGAAGGCGATGAGCAATGAAAGAAAAAATGACCCTCAAATTAGCAAGATATTAGTTAAAAGTACAAGAAAATTAACAAATTAAAAAAGTTTCAAAAAGACATTTTCTTTGAAAAAGTGCTTTAAAACTTATAATTATTTTGTGACATAATTTTAAGTATATAATTGAATCGTTTTTCCACAGACAATTATTTGTTTAATCTACTAATTTCTTGCAATTTGTGGAACATTTCTTACCAAATTGCTTGTTGCCTTTTTTCCAGTTTCTGATAAAAATTGCACCAACTTCAGGGCTCAAAGGTTTAAATACTTATGAAAAGCATCTGAAAGCAGCACAAGAAAAGTGATGTCGCTCCAGGTTTTAAAGGGTTAATGAGGCCCCATCGGCCTCAGCTGGACTCACGTTAACATGCTAACACACACGCTAACCTGAGCATGTTTGCATGTTTCCGGAGGCTGCGGCGGACAGTGAACGCAGCAGAGTTTTTTAGTGTGAAAATCATAAAAAAAACCAAAATCATCGTTTTTAGGAAAAGTCGTGGACGGAGTTTATTTCAACAAAGATATGTACATTTGAGAACACAGAAGCATGTAAAGGATGATTGTCCTCTCCATCGGACCCAAAGACTCTGCGTAACGTTAGCTTATCACCTCGTTTGTCTTCCGTTAAACTGAAGTGATCGGAGACGATCCGAAGACAAACCGAACGTTATTGAAAGGATCGACGACTTTTTCTCCTCAGACGAGTTTACAGCAGTCAGAGCTGTGACTGTTTTCATGTGTTCGACTTTCAAATTTGGAGTTAAAGTTTGTCTGAACAGAGAAACACGGCGACACCTTTCACACCTGCAGCGTTCAGGTGCTTCTCGTCAGCGCTGCTCTGACACCAAACATCCTCCTCTCATTCAACACACACACACACACACACACACACACACACACACAGACGACAGTCACTGATGGTTTCAGAGGCGCTCAGGCTGTGTGTGTGTGTGTGTGTGTGTGTGTGTGTGTGTGTGTGTGTGTGTGTGTTGATCCTCTGCAGCTCTCACACCTGAATGTGCATCAAAACTTGTTTGCGATGAGTCTGGAAGTCTTCGGGCACCGTGTCTGAAACAAGAAATCAATCAGAATCAGTCAACCAATATTTTACTGATCGCAGAGGGAAACTGTGAGTTTGTGTTCATTAATGAACGTTAACTGAAGTCAATAACGGACAATCTAAAAATGATAAAATCACATTACATTTGACTGCAAAGCATAACTTTTCTGCACAAACTGAAATTGTGAGTATAAAACACTGATGGAAACACGTTAATTTCGGAAAAAAAACTCCAATTTATCTCAAAAAAGATTTAATGCTCGCACGAGGTGGTATTTCAGGGAATCTGAAAAAGCCATATTTGGCAAAACTGCAATGGCAATACTTCTCTAGACTTCTCTAGTGTCTTCTAGATCACATGACGCTGTGATGTCACATGATGCTGTGAGGTCACATGACGCTGTGATGTCACATGACGCTGTGAGGTCACATGACGCTGTGAGGTCACATGACGCTGTGAGGTCACATGACGCTGTGAGGTCACATGACGCTGTGAGGTCTTGGATTGGAAATAATGACGGCGAGTGCGGTGGCTGCAATAGAAATAAAGCTGCTGATGTTTTGAACATCCATCGCCATGGTTACTGGGATGTTATCACCAGAGGAGAAGTTGTAGTCATCTCACAGTTTTGTCAACATTTTGAAAATATCGCTTAAGTTCAGTTCATGTTACTGTCTGCTTTGGGTGTAAAAATCATCAGTCACTTTGCTGAGTTAAGAATATATTACATTATATAATATGACATTAAAAATCAAAGACTGAAAACAGAGGTCGACCGATATTGGTTTTTTTTAGGGCCGATACAGATTATTAGTAGTTAACGATGCCGATAATGGTGTTTGGAGCTGATATGCATTCACAATAAAAATGAACATCTTTCCATCAATATTTAGAATTTCAAATATACCGTACCGTTACACCTGTAGCGCAGGTTGGACCAGATGATGTTTTCCTGTGAGAAACAGAAGACGCCGAGCCGGCCTCCTCTCATCGTGGTGTCGATCACAACGCCAGAGTCGGCCACCATGTCCATCCCCTCAAACAGCTTGATCCTGAAACACAGAGGACAGGGACACGAAGGGTTAAGGCTCATATAAACTCCCTTTATATACGAAACCTGATCCGGAGGCAGTGCTGTAGACGTCTGTGAGGCCGTATATAAATCCAGACATGCGGTTTTAACCGCTGTTGGCTACAGCGCTAGCAGAAAATAAAAAGCTTAAAAGGGAAGTACAAGGAGGTCAGAGACCAGGACAGCAGGAGCGTCAAAAACCGTATTACACATCCACGTTTCAGGCGTAAGCAAAGTTTATGCAGGTGTTACTTTTTGAGATCGAGACTCGTGGTGTACATCTAGATGGACGTCATGAACGTGACACCGCGGACATCGCTACTGCGCACTCAGGCTCCAAATTACATCACGAGAGCTGAAACTGGACATTTTAGCTTCATGTCTGTGCAGTTGGAGGCACGTCCCCCAACTTTTCATACAATTCATGGTCATTACCTGTAAGCGTTCAGAAAAAGGTGCACAAATATGGACAATAAAACACCGGCTATGGACATAAATGAGCTTTTAGAAGCCAAACGTTCAGACAGAAACACCGTGGGCCCTGTCTCACGGCCGGCACAAAGCGGAGCACAGCTGTCGTTGTTTCAGACCGACGCCGTGCATCCACGGGCGTGTGGACCTTAAAACGAGGTGTGGTCAGGCACACTGTGGGAGAGAGAAATGTTTGAAACAGATATGTCCCGTTACATATCTTACGGTGCACGAATAAACCATTTCCTCTGACATCTTTGACTTCTTTACAGATCTCAGACGGAAATAATAATATATTTGTAACATAATAAATACAATGCAAGAACATATTGCTGAATATATTATATTTCCAAAACACTTTTATGCACTGAAATATCCAAAATGTAAATACAAGTGCAGCAGCAGCTGAACAGACTGAGCTGTGTTTGAGTTTAAGATCATACAGTGTGTGAGAGACAGACAGAGACAGACAGAGAGACAGACAGAGACAGACAGAGACAGACAGAGAGACAGACAGAGACAGACAGAGAGACAGACAGAGACAGACAGAGACAGACAGAGAGACAGACAGAGACAGAGAGACAGACAGAGAGACAGACAGAGACAGAGAGACAGACAGAGAGACAGACAGACAGACAGACAGAGAGACAGACAGAGAGACAGACAGAGAGACAGACAGAGACAGACAGAGAGACAGACAGAGACAGAGAGACAGACAGAGAGACAGACCTGGACCTCTGCACTCTCTCTCTCTTCAGCTCTGTGAAAAGACTTTCCACAGAAACCTCCTCCTCCTCTTTTATTTCTTTCTCTCTGAGCGACTGAAGAATGTGAGTCCAGACTCTTAAAATCTGCTGTTTCAGAAACGTTTCAGTGACTCTGAGGACGCCTCCTTTAAATCCTCCTGTTAGAGTCTGAAAACCCAAATAAAACTTCAATAAAATCCAGATACAAACAAAGAGAAACTAAATTCTTATGGATCATAGTTCGTCTTTAACCTGAAAGTGTTAAATACATATTTAAACTAACAGCTTCTCTTTCTGTTTACGGTCCTGCATTTTATTTCCCTTCAACTTTGACGTCATCAAAGACAAACTTTACATCCAAACACGCTGAGCTGGATCACAAGTATCAGAATTATGATCATTATTATTATTGTTGTTGTTGTTGTCGATAAATTAACAGTCTGATAAATCCTGACAGTTTGAGAGTGTTCGTATGTTTTATGTGAAAACTTTTGCAGTGCGTCTCTCTGTCTCTCGTCTGATCTGCATATCAACGGTTGCTGAGGCGGATTCTTGCCAGGGCTTTGGTTGTCATGGAGACGAGTACAATAGAGTACCGGGGGGCCCCGGAGCCACAAAGAAGTTTCAGAGGGGAAAGAATGCAGTTAAAAGTAAAGAGAGGAAGAGACGGAGAACAGACAGCTGCAAGCTACAGAGTACTACAGAGTACTGCAAAGTACTGCAGAGTGCTGCAGAGTACTGCAGAGTACTGTAAAGTACTGCAGAGTGCTGCAGAGTGCTACAGTGTCAGTGCAACAGGGCACTGCATTATCTGTACTATAATGCTATACTACAGTATCATTACTACTACACAGTTCTACAGGATAATGTTATACTAAAGCATCAGTACTACAGAGTACTGCGGTATCTAGACTACAGGATACTGTAATACTGCAGTATCAGTGCAGTTTATACCCGTTGTTTCGGGTCTGATGCCTGGGCCACACTGTCTGTGAGAGCAGTATCGTGGAAGCTCTTTTTTTCAGCCCTCGTGTGAACAGTTCAGAGCTGCCCCTGCAGCAGCGCTGCTCAGCTGCGGCACATCGAGAGGACAGGAGGCTCTCCGATTTTATCCATGTAACACACACGGTTTTCAGCAAAAAACACACAGTCAAATGCTCTTTTGATAATCATATTGCGTCGAATCGCCTTTCACCACTGTTTCATGGTCTCTATCTGTCACTAGGTGGGCTTCCGTTACAGATTTGCAGAAAACTAATGAGATATTTTTGAAATGTTTATTAAAAAACAATTGTAAGCTGACTGTGTTTCCACTGATGCGCTCAACTTTCAGAGTTGACAGAGTTGTGTGATGCAATTACAGCTCATGCTATAGCCATAGCATCATGTGACCTCATAGCATCATGAGACCCAGAAAAGCCAAAAAAGTGTTCCCACTGCAGTTTTGTGAAATACAGCTTTTTCAGATCCCATGAAATACCACCTTATGCAAGCGTAAAAACTTTTTTGCAATAAATGTTTTTTATCAAAATTGACGTGATTCCATTAGCCATATTTTATATTCGCAATTTCAATTTGCACAATTGAGGGTTGATAGAAACCAGCCCAGAGACGTGAAGAAATACAGATTTTTCCTTTTCTCTCAATCTTGCCTGTTCCCGTTTCAGGCTAAAAGCTCTCTGACAACGTTTCTGTTGGCAGAATCTCTTCAGTTGTTGACATGAGACTTTAAATTTTGAAATATCAGCAGGACCACGTTGCTGACATTACAGTAGCTCACATGGATCCGTAAATAAGAGCAGTATTGGTTTTGATTATGGAAATACAGTTACAGCAGCAGGCAGTGCCGCAGCAGCAACAAACCCCGTCTGTGTGACCACATCAAGCGCGCGAGCCGCAGCAGTTCAGCGAGGAAGCGTTCACGTGCTAATCACGCAGGCAGTGTGTGTCGGAGAAACCCGGGCTCAGGCTGGTCCTGGTCTGGCTCTAGTCTCACCTGATGTAGCCCACCTGCGGCCGGTGGCTGAGCTGCCAGCGGTACGAGGTTTTGTCCTTCCAGCCTAAGTTTCGTGGATCCTTCCAGAGCAGCTTCACCTCTCCAGGTGTGTCTCCTGTGTGCCACAGGGCGTTCCTCAGGAACTCCCCTGGTCCGGTCCGAGACTTCACCGCCTGCAGGACAGTTATCGTATTTATTATATCTCTGTAGATTAACCCTTTTAAACCTGGAACATTGTCACTTTTCTCGTGCTGCATTCAGGTGCCTTTCACAAGTATTTAAACCGGAGCGAGTTGGTTTGATTCCTACTGAAAAAGTAAAAAGGCGAAAAATGGCTCACACACCGCAGGGCTCCAGTTACCACTTATTTAATGACCAAAAGAAACAGTGACATTTCGAGCGAGACAGCTCTTCATCAGTCTAGTCTCACTTTTTGTTCAGCGCCTGCTCCACGTTTGGTTCGGATGTGCGTGCATACGTTTGCTTCTAGATTTCTATTGAAAACATTGGAAAAAGGCAATGATCAACTTGGTAAGAGATGTCCTGCGAATTACAAGAAATTAGAAAATTTAGAATATAACTTTTAAAAAAGCTCAGGAAAAATATATTTAAAATTATCATGATTAAAAATGTATATAATGTCAAAGATTTAGTTATTTTTAAGTCATTTCCTTGTTTTTGTTTTTTACTTTATTTTTTTGTTTCTATTTTTCAGGTTATTTTCTTGTATTTTAATTGTATATGAAAATGCTTGAACACCTGATTGAAGCTTTGACCTGCAGCTGCACGACTCAGCAATTAAAGCCACCTGATGGCAGCAGAGAGCTGTGAGGCCTCTGAAACACCACAGACCACCAGGCCCGCAAAGAGGAACAGCAGAGACCAGCAGAGTACTGCAGAGTACTCAGAGTACTGTAGGCAGAGTAAAGTACAGACCTTGAGCTGCAGTGCCGGCTGGGCCGTGGCTTTGAATGGGATCGACTGCCAGTACTGCTGCTCTGTCTGTTTCCACATCACCACGTAGAAACTCGAAGAATCCTGGTACCCGAAGATGAAGCCGGCGTAGTCATCGTCGGTTATCGTGTTGACGTGAAACGTTCCCTCGAAGTCGACGCCATTAAACGCCGTGTAGCCTGCAGACCCACGGAGGAGGTCAGGATCAGTAATCCAAATCTAACCCTGGACAAAATGATTAAATCAAATCCACGTACCCACAGCTAAACCGGGGTCACTGTTCATCGTCTGGACTATCTCCATACCCTGCAGACAAAACGCACGCAGAGTTAATAAACTTTGTTTACAGCGACATCAAACCACAGTCAGAGTGACGAGAGGTCGGGTGGCTCACCTGATTAAGGACCACCCAGGTGGGGTCGATCTGGGCGTCGCCCTCTGGGTCCAGGATGACCGTCTGATAGGCTCTGAAGTCCGTCAGAGTGACCTCAGCGCTCTCCGGACACACGTCCATCAAATCTATCACCGCGTCATTGTCAAAGTCGTTCTCACAGACGTCCCCAACGCCGTTCGCTGGAGACAGGGACAGACAGAACGAGAGAGACAGACAGGTGGACAGAGAGACAGACAGAACGAGAGAGAGACATACAGGTTGACAGAGAGACAGACAGGTGGACAGAGAGGC